>NW_024341893.1:356010-373077 GCF_902729225.1 Pteropus medius | reverse complement strand
AGCCTCATTCCCAGCCCATGATCACGCCCCACACCAATTCCCCATCTCTGGAATAAGAGCTGCTGCTCCCTTTTTCTGAGCATCTGCTGCCAAGCACATGGTTGGGAAATTGATCAAAATGTTCCCTTTCATCCTCACTGACCTCGTTGGATAGTATTGATCAATGTTGTTTTAAAGTGATGAAAACAAAGACTCAGAGACATGAAGTCACTTGCCCAGGGTCACGCTTAAGACCAGTAAACAGGACTTCTTATTCCAGAATTCGTGGTCTTAATCATTCTTCTGCTTGCGGTATTCTGTGCTCAGTGCCTGGCACACGGTAGGTGTTTAGTGGATGTCAGTTCACGAAGTGGGGAAGAATGAAGGCCGAGTATGACATGTGATCATTGGGTAAATTAAAATCGTCATCGGAATTAGTTGAGTTTCTTTTCTGCGCCAGGCTATTCTTTCAAATCTTACAATGTTCCTAGGTGACAGACACTGTGATTATCTCTGCTGTAACAATGGGGAAACTGAGGCTCAGAGATGTTAGGTCTATTTTCTAAGGACACGCAGTAAGTGGTTGAGCTGGGATTCAAGCTCATGCTGCCTCCAAAGTGTCAGTGACCATGACTTCAAACCTCATACACCATTAATACACTTAGTAAATACTTATTGAGCTCCTACTGTGTGCTGAGCATGGCAGGAAGTGTGATTAAAAAGACAGGCATAGCTTATGTCCTGATGGATCTCGAATTGTAGATAAGGACATAATCACATAAGTGAATTTCTAATTACAAATCAGGATAAGGAATTTGTAGGAACTAGGAGGAAATGGTAAGATGCTCTGAGGAAGAGTAACAAGAGGAGACCACTCTAGACAAGGTGAACAGGGAGGCTTGTCTGAGGAAATCTGAGTTGAGCCCTGGAGGATGAGTGGTAGTTAGGCACACAGAAGAGGGAACAGTGTTCCAGACAGTGAGAACAGCATGCGCAAAGGCCCTGGGGTGGAAGGTAGATTGGTGTGTTCAGACATAATGATAGGTAATTTCTCTATGGTGGTGTATATGTGTCAGGCACTATTTAATCCCCTGAGGTAGATCCCCATTTGGCAGATACAAAAATCGAGGCACAGAGAGGTTGGTTGTCTCGCTCATGGTCACACAGCTAGTAAGAGTGGGTTCCCCCTCCCTCCCCAGTACCTTCAATCCCTCTGCCCGAGTGCTCACCCTCATGCTCCCCCACTCTTTCTGATCCCCCAGATGTCAACATGGAGGCTCCGGATGAGAAGTCCATCATCACCTATGTGGTGTCTTTCTACCACTATTTCTCCAAGATGAAGGCGCTGGCTGTGGAAGGCAAGCGGATCGGGAAGGTATGAGGAGCCAGGGAATGGGGCGGGAAGGAGCCTGGGAACCACGCAGGGGCGTATCTGCGGTGAGACTGACCCCAGTTCCTGCGCCGCTGAGGTCCTGGACCAGGTGCTGGAGGTGGGGAAGATCATTGACCGCTACGAGGAGCTGGCGGCTGAGCTGCTGGCCTGGATCCACCGCACCGTGGGCCTCATCAGCAACCAGAAGTTCGCCAACTCACTGAGCGGGGTGCAGCAGCAGCTGCAGACGTTCACGGCCTACTGCACGCTGGAGAAACCTGTCAAGTGAGGCCCAGCTCGGGAGGGCGGCGGCGGGGAGCTGGGGAGGTGGGGTTGCTGAGCTCGAGCCCTTCCAGGTTTCAGGAGAAGGGGAACCTAGAGGTGCTGCTCTTCAGCATCCAGAGCAAATTGCGAGCCTGCAACCGTCGCCTCTATGTGCCTCGTGAGGGCTGCGGCATCTGGGATATCGACAAGGTGAGGATGTGGGTGCGGGGAGAGGCGGGGTGGCTTGGTGAATTGTCGTATCGGTCGCGCACTGCTCAAGAGAGCTGTTCACATGATAGACACCGTGGAGGGACCTTCATTCGGACAGTTCTCCAGCAGTAAAGTGTCACGAGGAAGCGTTTTCTCCAATCTGCACAAAAGTGCCATTCGTGCTAGGAGTGGCCTCAGACAGAGAAGCCAAGGCCATTAAACTAGGGGAGTAATTGGAGTCTGACTGCCTCCTCTTGGCTCCCTAGGCATGGGGCCAGCTGGAGAAGGCAGAGCATGAGCGGGAGGCTGCCCTACGGGCCGAGCTGATCCGGCAGGAGAAGCTGGAACTCCTGGCCCAGAGGTTTGACCACAAGGTGGCCATGAGGGAGAGCTGGTTGAATGAGAACCAGCGCCTGGTCTCCCAGGTACCGGGTGTGGGGCTCAGCAGGGGTGGAGGTTGGGGGTAGGGCTGATGGTCCTGGGACCAGGGAGGGAGATTTGAGCTCCTAAGCAACAGAGAAGTGTTGGATTAGTCTCCTAGGTGACGAATGAGGGTGGGAAGTGAGAATTGGTCTCCTAAGTGATTGGGTGGGGAGGAGAGTGGGCCTAATCTCCAGGGCAACAGGAGAATGAGGTTGGTCTCCAAGGTAACTAGAGAGGACAGAATTAGTTTCTTCAGAAATAGGGAGAGTATTTAATTATCTCTTAAGTGACAAAAAAGGTTGTATCTGGTGTCCAGGGTAACTCAGGAGGATATAATCGGTCTCCTAAGTAACAAGATAAGGTTGGCTAGGTCCCCAGTCTCTAGTGAAATGGAAGGATGGGGTCTGTTTCCTGGGTAACAAGTTGGTAACAAGTTTAGAGTTAGCGATGTAACAGAAAAGGGTGAGGCTGGTTTCCATGGTAACCATGGAATGGTGAGGGATGGTGAGGCTGATCTCCAAGGTAACAGAGGGAGAGGGGCTTGTCCCCAGGTAACAGGAGAGAATGAAACTGGTCTCCAGGGTAATAGGAAAGGGTGGGGCTGGTGTCCATGGTAACTGGGGGATGGCGAGGCTGGTCTCCAGGTAACAGGATGGTGGGACTGGTCTCTAGGGTAACAGAAGCAGGTGGGGGAGTTTCCAGGTTCATACAGGGTCAAGTTAACAGGCGGGCTGCTGAGGCAGCCTCACTGAGTATCTGTGGCCTGCCCTGACCCAGGACAACTTTGGTTATGAGCTGCCGGCAGTAGAGGCGGCCATGAAGAAGCACGAGGCAATCGAGGCGGACATTGCAGCTTATGAGGAGCGGGTGCAGGGTGTGGCGGAGCTGGCCCAGGCACTGGCGGCTGAGGGCTACTACGACGCCCGGCGGGTAGCAGCCCAGCGTGACAGCGTCCTGCGCCAGTGGGCCCTGTTGACCGGGCTGGTAGGTGCCCGGCGGACACGGCTTGAGCAGAACCTGGCCCTGCAGAAGGTTTTCCAGGAGATGGTGCACATGGTGGACTGGATGGAGGAGATGCAGGTGGGCGCCGGACCGGGGCCAAGGACGGCGGTGCTGTGCTGGGAGTGGGGAGGGGCATAGGCACCGAGAGGGTTGTCAGAGACGTGGAGAGCGAAGGGCAGAGAAGGAAAGAAGTAAAGAGAGACAATGAGAAAGAGAAAGAGAAAGAGATACAGAGAGAGACGGAGAGGCAGAGAGTGAGAGACAGAGAAATAGATTAAAAAGACGGAGCTATAGAGCCAGAGGGAGAGAGGGAGACAGAGACAGAGACAGAGACGGAGATGGAGAAGACACAAGTTAGCAATGGAAATCTAAATGACTACGAGAAAGACACATAGGAAGATTGAATGCACTTGAGAAACAGCGACCAGCAGGAGATAGATAGACAGATAGACACAGAGAGAGATGGAGAAAAGGGTGGAAGCAGAGAGAGAAATACAGACAGGGAGAGACATGGAGAGAAAGAGATGGGGGGAGATATAGAGACGAGAGAGATGCAGACGAGTACAAATGAGGAGAGAGAGGTAGGGGCGGAGAGAGGTGGAAGAAGACAGAGGTAGAGGGGACACCGTGACAGACACGGAGCCTAGAAATGTGGAGACGATGAGAGATGGAATATGCAGAGAGAGAGATGATGGTAACAGGGACACGGAGACCGAGATAGAGGTCAGAGTTCAAACGACTGTGTAGGGGAGCAGAGGGCTGGCTTGCGCAGTGAGGGGCGGGGAGGGACCTGAGGGCCAATGCCAGGAACGAGCTCAGTGCTGCCCCTTCTTGCAGGCTCAGCTGCTGTCCCGGGAGTGTGGGCAGCACTTGGTGGAGGCCGAGGACCTGCTGCAGAAGCATGGACTGCTGGAGGGGGACATCGCTGCCCAGAGGGAGCGCGTGGAGGCCCTCAATGCGGCCGCCCTGCGTTTCTCCCAGCTGCAGGGTGAGTCTGGGGGTTGGCGTGGAGACTTCCAGGGCCGGTGCTAATAGAAGCGGAGTGAGTCCTGTAGAGACAGGAAGGGGTGAGCGCCTTGTCTTTGGAGGCATCCAAGCACAGACTAAGATCCCACTCCACCAGGGATATGTCATCAGGAGAATTAGTGCCTTGATCGGGAGGTCGAACCACATGACTTCTTCCTGCTTTGAAAGTCTGTAGTTATAATTCCCATTTATTGAGCACTCGTTATGCACTAAGCCCTTGCAGCCAGATCTCAGTGAATATCATGAAAGGACCGTGTAAGATACTGTATTGTCAGGGCCTGTTCAGCAGCAAGTGATAGAAACTCAATTTAATTAGCATAAGGAGGAAAGGGGAATGTATTGGCTGATATAACTAAAATGTCCGGGGAGGGGTAGGTTTGGCTTCAGGAAGGGCTGGATCCAGGCATGGTTCAATGATGCTTTTAAGACTCTATCTTTCTCCAACTCTAGTCTCTATGTTTGTGTCACTGTTGGACAGTCCCTCCCCTTTTAGTATAAATCTGGGGTCATTCAGCCCTATGTTTATATCCCAGCAGCTTAGCGGACCCTGCAGGAGACAGGCCCCTTTTCTCAATAATTCTGACAAAAGGTCCAGGGAAAGCTTTCCTTAGCCCACTGTGGGTTCTGTCCCCATTGCTCAGCCAAACGTCATGGCCCCAGGCTATACAGTGATCCTATTGACCACATTTTAGTGACGTGCCCACCCCAGGGCCAAGAGTGGGGTCAGCTCCCTTCAAAGACATGGACTTGGGGGAGAGGAGGTGGGCCACCATCATCAGAAGCAGGGGCGTGGATGCTGATAGACAAAACTAAGATTGTCAGGTTCTCGTTTACTGCTGTCAGCGTCCTCCGGCCAGAGACCGCCAGGAACACCCTGGAGTCAACCCAAGCTGTGCACATTGGCTTTTGGCACATATCATGGGGCATCTCAGTAAGAGAGCATTAAGAGGGGCTTGTTATCAGACGTGGGCTTGTGTCAGGTTACACGGGGATGACTTCATGCAGTGTGTCTTGCTGTAGAATGAATGCTGTCAGGAAGTTGGGGTAAAGAGATGACTGCCCATCTTAATCATTTTTCTCCAGGTGATGGGAGGAACAGGAATTGGCGGGTCATTCACCTTAGCTCGGCGAAGGGGGATGGGTGGCCGTTTGTGTGATTTGCACGGTGACCTTGTTTTTGCGTGTGCCCACCACGATGGTGGGGTGGTCTCATTTTCGTCCCACTCCATCATGGTCTCAGAGTGGCCTTGTCTGATGCTGGCGTCTGGTGGAGCTGTGTATGCTAGCTGTGTGTGCTGACAGCAGTCAGGGCTGCCTTTTTCTTTCATCCTGAGGCCCAGAGCCGCAGAGCCGATAAGAGAGTTTTGAGGCTGGTCTGTCTCATTCCTTTATCTGGAGCCAGGAGGACCCTTTGGAATCCTGGAGCTTTGTTAGAAAAGGAAGAGCTTGTAAGGACTGCAGGATGGTGGGAGAGTTTCTCAACCTCATGGGTTGGGTCATATCTTAAGAGTGAGTGTTGAGGTCTCCTTCCAAGCCCTGGCAGAGATGTCCATCTCCATCCTGGGTCAGCCCCTCTCACCCTCATCAGAAACACAGGAGAGGTTGTTGGGACCCTCTCCTTCACCTTAGGGGTGTTTGTCCTAGGAGGCTCCCTCTGTCTTGTTGTGAGATCTTGGTGCCTGGTGACAACCAGCAGCATGGAGAAAACAGCACAGGCTAGTGTGGGGTATGTTGTCATGGTGACGAAAGGCGGCGGTGCCTGATACGTGGTCCAGAGTGGTTGATGTGCTGATCTGCTGCATCTTAGCTGAACCTGGGCAAGCAGCTTCCCTCCCTGAGTCTCAGCTTCTTCATCTGTAAGATGGGGCTAGTAAGAATTCCGATGTCATAGGATGGTCATGAGGATTAAATGACGTGGTGTCAGAGTAAGGGGCGGATACATAGACGCTGGTGTTGGTTATTATTCAGTTGGATATCTTGGTATTTGGGTCAGTGTCAGTGAATATCCAGAATTATAGATATTCTGCATTCCATCTAGGGCAGTATTTTGACCGAGTCAAAAATACATTTACTCATGACCCAGAGTTCACACGCGCACGTTCGCAAACACTAGATTTTGTAAATCAGTACTTCCCTTTACCTTGTATGCTGCTTTCTGATGTTTTCTACTCATGCTATTCTAGTCCATTAAAGAAATGCTGACTGTGACTCATTAAGTTAATTTCACAGTTCTCTACTCACAGACTAGAGGTCTGGGAGGAAAGCGAAATGTTTGAAGACAAAAAAGGAGTTCAGGTTATCACTGGGGTTATGAGATAAGGCCACAGAGGATGAGAGAGACCTGGGAAACGGCCTTAGAGTAGAGCAGTTTCCTTTGCCCCAGTCGTGAAGGAAACACAATCTACAGTAGTAACATATGCCAATTCCAGGATTCTCTAAATCTCAGTGTCCAACCATCATTCAATGTCACCATTTTCATTAGGCTGCTGCTCTGGGTTCCACCCTGTGCTGGACAATGGTGAGAACACGGTGTGACTCTTCTGGCCCCAGGACCTGCCCTCAAGGGGCTCCCAGTTCAGTGGCGTAGACAGAACCGGCAGTGATAGCCCAGTGGGGTCAGGGCCGGGAAGGGGGAAGCAGAGAAGCCTGGGAGAGCCAGAAAAGGCGCCTGCTCCGGACTCGGGGTGTCAAGGAAGGTTGCCTGGATGAGGAGAGCCGTAACCTGGTTCCTGATGAAGCCTATCCAAGGACTGGGGAGGTAGCCGTCACCACCCTCTCTTTGGCGCCCCCTGGCGCGTGCCCAACCTGTGATCCTCCCCTTCTCCTGGCCCAGGCTACCAGCCCTGCGATCCTCAGGTTATCTGCAACCGCGTGAACCACGTGCACGGCTGTCTGGCGGAGCTGCAGGAAGAGGCGGCGCGGCGACGCGCGGAGTTGGAGGCCTCGCGGAGCCTGTGGGCGCTGCTGCAGGAGCTGGAGGAGGCCGAGAGCTGGGCCCGCGACAAGGAGCGCCTTCTAGAGGCCGCAGGCGGCAGCGGCGGTGGGGGCGGCGCGGCTGGCGCGGCTGGCGCTGCGGGCGGAGCGCACGACCTGTCCAGCACCGCGCGCCTCCTAGCGCAGCACAAGATCCTGCAGGGCGAACTGGGCGGGCGGCGGGCGCTGCTGCAGCAGGCCCTGCGGCGCGGCGAGGAGCTGGCTGCTGCCGGCGGTGCCGAGGGCCCGGGCGCCGAGACGGTGCACCTGGCGGGCCTGGCAGAGCGCGCGGCGAGCGCGCGGCGGCGCTGGCAGCGGCTGGAAGAGGCCGCGGCTCGGCGCGAGCGGCGGCTGCAGGAGGCGCGGGCGCTGCACCAGTTCGGCGCGGACCTCGATGCGCTCCTGGACTGGCTCCGCGATGCCTACCGTCTCGCAGCCGCAGGAGACTTCGGCCACGATGAAGCGTCCAGCCGCCGCCTGGCACGCCAGCACCGCGCGCTCACCGGGGAGGTGGAGGCGCATCGCGGGCCGGTGGGCGGCCTGAGGCGTCAGCTGGCGTCACTGGGGGGCGTCAGCGGCGCCGGGCCGCTGGTGGTGGCACTGCAGGTGCGCGTGGTGGAGGCCGAGCAGCTCTTCGCAGAGGTGACTGAGGTGGCTGCGCTGCGGCGCCAGTGGCTGCGGGATGCCCTCGCTGTCTACCGCATGTTCGGCGAGGTGCACGCGTGCGAGCTGTGGGTCGGAGAGAAGGAGCAATGGCTGCTCTCCATGAGCGTGCCCGCTTCACTCGACGACGTCGAGGTGGTGCAGCACAGGTGAGGGAGCACTCGGGGGGCTCCCGGGTCCCTTTCCTCACACACAGTCTCTCCTTCGTTGGTTCAACAGTTCCTCTATTTGGTCAGCTGGAACCAGGGTTTCCAGTACAATGGGAATGAAATTAGTCCCAACTTCACAGGATTGTGGTGAGCAAAAACGAGCGAATACGTGTAGAACACTTGGCAAACGCCAGCGGACAGGGAGCATTCCAGGGGCTTTTGCTGTTATTACTATAAAGTTTATATTCACCTGGCACGAAATTAACTGCAGCTCCTCCAGGGACACATGAGCCTGGCCCCTCCCCTGGGCCTCTCCTTGCCCCTGTACAGCACTCGCCTCCCTCACTAATAAAATAACCCTGGCTATTTTCACTTCCTCTTCCCACGCCCTGTGCTACCTTCCTCCACAGCACTTACCCCTCTGTGGCACATCAGATACTGAATTGCCTATTGGCCAATTTAGGAATAAGTTGTTAAGTTAGTGGATGAACCCTCTGCACCTCTCTCTCTGAGCACCTCGTTCATTCATTCATTCATTCTGCAGCTACTTACTGAGCTCCTGCTCTGTTTTAGGTCTTGTGCTGGGCATTGCTGGGAACCCACAGGCCTGGTCCCTGACTTTACTGTGCCCAGTTACCCAAGCCGCAGCCTTGGGCATTGTTTTAAACAAGGGTGGACCTGCCCAGCTTTAAAACGTTCTCCCTGGCTGTCATGTAGAGGGTGGTTGGAAGGGGTGAGAGTGATGGCTAGAAGCCCAAAGAGGCAGCTGGTTTGGTGACCCAGGTAAAAGGGGATAGGACTGGACCAGAGCAGGAGGCCATAGGGATGGACAGGCTCGGGGGGCGGGAGGCGTTGTCCAAAACAGGGCCCAGGGATCTGGCCTGGGGGATAGTGGGACTGTTCCTGAGATGGGGATCCGGAAGAAGAACAAATCTGGGGGGAGATGCTGAAGTCAGTTTGAGCCACATTGGGTGTGAGCAGCCCCAAGGAGGTGTACAGCAGGCTTTGAGGTTAGAGATGGTTCAAAAGGAATGAGGTTGGGGCAGGGGACTGAGGTGTGGGAGTGGAAAGGTCAGGGATGATGATCGAGGCTGTGGGGATGGGTGACATGGCCCAAGCAGGATATGAGCGGAAGCTCAGAGGGCCCAGGACAGAGCCCTGAGGAATAGCAGGTAGAAGGAGGAGGAGCTAGCAAGGAGAAGGTGAGGTTGGAGAGTTCGGAAGAGATCCAGGAGAAGGCAGTTTCATAAAAGCCCAGAAGTGGGCAGGTGCCCAGGGTCCAGGCCTCTCTGAGCACATTTATCCTCCTTCTGCAGATTTGAGAGTCTGGACCAGGAGATGAACAGTCTGATGGGCCGTGTCCTGGATGTGAACCACACAGTCCAGGAGCTGGTGGAAGGAGGCCACCCCAGTTCAGACGAGGTGCGCTCCTGCCAGGACCACCTCAACAGCAGGTAGGTGAGGCCTGGGGCTGGAAGTCTATCTAGGTATCTTTCCATCATTCCTTTCCTTATTCACTCAACCGTGAAGATCAAGAACGTGCAATTTCAAACCCTTGTAATAATCATGGCCCCCCAGTAAATCAGCAAAATCTTGAAAAAAAATGGTAATACCTAATGCTAGTGGTGATGTGGTAAAATGAGGATACAATACGTTTCAGTGGGTTATTAATGTATTTGTTCAGAAAAGGTTTATTAAATATCTATTATCTAACCAGGAAGTTTTCTACGCACTTTATATACCTTGTTTTATCTCCCAATATCCCAATTTCCATAGTAAAGATTCCAGAATTCAAGATGCTTTAAAAATAGTAACAAATTAATACCTTTCCTCCTAGAACACTACCAGCAGTGTGTTCTCCCAGTGTGGGTAGGGTTCATAGATGAAGACACAGATCCAGAGAGATGAACTCTTTAACATGATTTCTCAATCTAGTAAGTAGGAATCAAACCCAATTCTGTCTGAATCCAGAGCCGGGGCTCTTGATCCGCATGTATTCAGTCTTCCCAGCAACCCTGTGGGGTAGAAATTATCCCATGTTAGTGAGGAGGAAACTGGGGCTCACAGAGGTGGAGACACTAGCCCAAGGTCCCACAGCAAGTTAGAGAGTCGAGTCTGGATTTAAAGTTGAATTTTTCTGACTCCAAAGACTGTGCTCTTGACTGCTGCATTGTAAGATCCCGATATCCAGTGATTTTTAAGCCGTCGTAGACTTGGCAATCCTAAAGCATTAGGGCCTAAAAAGATATCAACAACAAGAATGATTTACTGTCTATTTAGATTACATACCAAGTGCTTTAGCCACATGATCTCGTTAAACGCTCAATGATGTGGACATTATTATTCCCATTTTCCAGATGAGGAAACTGAGAATCAGAGAAGGAAATGATTCGCCCAAGGTCACATGGTGGATCTGGCCAGAGCAGAACTTGAACTTGGGTCCTTTGTTTTCAGAGTCCTAATCTCTGCCCTTATGAGATGTCCATTCTAGTGGGGGCAGAGAGAAAGTTAACAAATAAAGTAATAAATGGGGAAGATATTTAGAGAATTGTAAGGATTTATTCAGGAATTAGAGGACAGTGACCTGGCAGTTAGCACGGCTGAGGCGAAGTCCCTGACACAGAGAAGGGCTTGAAATGTTCTAAAGATCATCCCCACTCAATAACGGTTGTACACAGGTGCTGTCTGAAGCACTTCAGAAATCAGAACTCCTTTGACTCTCACAATACCCCTATGATGCAGGTACCATGCTATGATTGTGTCCATTTTACTGATGGAGAAACTGAGGCACAGACCGAGTTACTAACCAAAGGGCGCACATCTCAGATTTGACTCCGGGCCATCCTGCTAGGATTGTGTGCTTGTAACCTGGGCCACACACACAACCTATGACGGAGAACTGAGGCTTAGAGTAGTATCATCACCAACCGAGGACACAGAGCACTATATAATTTTTCCACTAATTTATTTTAGAACAAAACAGGTTTGCCTTCATACCACTCTGTCCTCAGCAGTCGGCTCATAGTAGCCAATCAACTACTATTCGTCGGACCCAGCACATTACGTGATGTAAACCAGCACTTCTCACATTCTTCGGTCTTGAACCCCTTTACACCCTTCAAAACTATTAAGGATCCCAAAGAGCTTGTTTTATTAATATTAGACATTAATAGTAAGTAAGTTAAAAATATTAAGTCGTTTAAAAATAACAATAGTGAACCAATTATGTTAACATTTTTTAAGTGAAAATAGTTTTTTAAAAGATGTAGCGAGAAGAGTGGCATCATTTGGCTGTTTTACAAATCTCTTTAATGTCCGGCTTGAGGGAAGAGGGCAGCTGTGTTCTCAGGGCAGCTTCCGCATTCGGTCGTCGTCATGTAGCCCTGGAAAAGTCCACTGTACACTCTGGAGACAATGAGAGTGGAAAGATCGCGTTTTAGCGTTATTACGAAGCGTTATTTGACCTCGCTCAGATTTCATTTTGAGAACCGCTGCTCTAAGCAGTGTGCGTAGGGTTCCATTTTTATGCAGGCAGAAACTGGGCGCGGTGAGAAAAAGTGACTTTCCAAGGCCACACAGTAGCTGGGTTCTACCCTGGGTCGGTCGGTGGGCCCTCCACGCCTAAGAGGAGGCCCTGTCTTCCACGAGCCACTCTCCTTCCCCTGGGCAGGTGGAACCGCATCGTGGAGCTGGTGGAACAGCGCAAAGAGGAGGTGAGCGCGGTGTTGTTGGTGGAGAATCACGTGCTGGAGGTGGCCGAGGTGCGCGCCCAGGTGCGTGAGAAGCGGAGGGCCGTGGAGAGCGCGCCCCGCGCGGGCGGCGCCCTGCAGTGGCGCCTTAGCGGCCTGGAGGCGGCTCTACAAGCGCTGGAGCCGCGCCAGGCGGCCCTCCTGGAGGAGGCAGAGCTGCTGGCAGCACGCTTCCCCACGCAGGCGGCGCGGCTGCACCAGGGTGCCGAGGAACTCGGCGCCGAATGGGGCGCGCTGGCCAGCGCGGCTCAAGCCTGCGGTGAGGCTGTGGCGGCGGCCGGGCGCCTGCAGCGCTTCCTGCACGATCTGGACGCTTTCCTGGACTGGCTGGTGCGCGCCCAGGAGGCAGCGGGCGGCGACGAAGGACCCCTGCCCGGCAGCCTGGAAGAGGCTGATGCGCTGCTGGCGCGCCACGCTGCGCTCAAAGAGGAAGTGGACCAACGCGAGGAGGACTATGCGCGCATTGTGGCGGCCAGCGAGGCGCTGCTGGCGGCGGAAGGCCCGGAGCTGGGCCCCGGCCTGGCACTCGACGAGTGGCTGCCGCACCTCGAGCTTGGCTGGCACAAGCTGCTCGGCATGTGGGAGGCGCGCAGGGAGGCGCTGGTCCAGGCGCACGTCTACCAGCTTTTCCTGCGAGACTTACACCAGGCGCGGGCCGTGCTACACAACCAGGTGCCAGCTCGGGGGTTCACGAGGGTGGGGTCCCAGGCCTTGGAGGACTGCTGGGACAGGAAAATGGAAGAGTGTTCTTGCGAGTCCGAGGCTTATCGGAAGTGGATGGGAGTGGGGAGGGTAGCAGGTATGGATAGCTGAGTTTGTGCATCATCCAGTGTGAACACGTGTGGGAGTGTGTGTAACAGAATTTGAGAATTACGATGGATGGGTTGGTGTCTTAGCCGAGGTGACTATCTAGAATGAGTAATGCACTTGGCTGTTCGTTAGAGTAGCTTCCTGGGTTTGTGGATTATGTGGAAGGAAATGAGTTTGAGATTGACTGGTGATGGTTAATGCGTTCAAAGATCTTGAGGTGAATAATCTTTATCCTACGTTAGGATAAAGATTTTATCCTAACGTAGGATAAAGATTATGGAGTAGGTATTTTAGGCTGAGAGATTATTGGGATCAATAAGCGATTGTGGATTATGAGGTTGTGGGTGCCTAAATTAGCAGATGATCTTATTGGGGCTGGCAATTTGCAGATTCTCCTGAGAGGGTAACTGTGTCTGTGGTTTGAAGTAACTGTGTCTGGTGGTTCTCTGGGAACAGATGAACCAGTTTAGAGATCATTCTGGCATGGGAACCAAGTTTGGGATTTGCAAGATAGAATACAGTTTTGAGATTGTCCAAGAGTAGGTACCAATTTTGTGGGATCATTTGAGAAAGAGGGACCACAGTTGCTAGTTATCTAGAGCAGGGGTCCCCAACACCTCTGGGGCCACGGACCAGTATCGGTATCGGTTTGTGGCCTGTTAGGGACTCAGCTGCACAGCAGGAGATGAGCAGCAGGTGAGCAGAGCGAAGCTTCACGTGTACTTGCAGCCGCACCCCAGCGCCAGCATCACGGCCTCAGCTCCACCTCAGATCATCAGGCATTAGATTCTCATAGGCGCACCAGTCCCTGATGACAAAAATGTTGGGGACCGCTGATCTAGAGAAAGCTGATCCAGTCTGAGGATTATCTGGAGAGACAGAGAGGGAGCCCTTGGAATCATGCGGTTACTAAATATTTGAGCCTAGGTGGCCATGAGAGACCCTTTCTGACCCATGCATTTTACCAGTTAGAAAACTAACCCCAGAGAGGGAAAGAACTTCCCTGAGGACACACAGCACCCAGTTCAGTCTTTATCAATTGACCGAATAGTCACTGAGTGCCTTCTCTGTGCCAGACACTTTCCTGGGTTGAGTGAATGTAAAATCTCACCCTCGTAGGGATGGCATTCTGGTGTGTATGTATGTGGGAGAGGTGATAAACAAGTAAATGCATATATATCAGGTACAAGCTATGAAAATTAATAAAGAGAGGTAAAGGATATGGCCGGAGTAGAGGGGGATGTTTTTTGGCAGGGTGATCAGAGACCTGAAGAAAATGAAGGAATCAGCCTTGGGTTATCTGGAGAGAGAGACTGCCAGGCAGAGGGACCAGAATGAGCAAAAGCCCCGGGGTGGGACCATGGCTGGCATGTCCGATGCTAGGAGCAAGGGGGCGGACCGTGGTGGCGAGCCAGGCTGGCTGCCTCTCCCAGGTCTTCGAAGGGAGCTGGGCTGACCTGTGGGCCACCCCTCTTCCCTCCCCAGGAGACAACACTGTTGAGCCTGGAGCTCCCAGGCACAGTGGAGTCAGTGGAGGAGGCATTGAAACAGCACCGGGATTTTCTCACCATGATGGAGCTGAACCAGCAAAAGATGCAGGTGGCCGTGCAGGCTGCAGAGGGCCTGCTGAGGCAGGGGAACATCTACGGGGAGCAGGCCCGGGAGGCCGTGACCCGGCTGCTGGAGAAGTAAGTCCCCCGCTCCCCAGGGGCGAGGGGTAGAGTGGTGAGGAGGCCAAGGTTCTGCTCTTTTCCGTCGCAGTTTGTGCTTCTCTGCCCCTCTCTGATTTCTATTTAATTCCATATTGTTTGAGATTTTACCTAAATTGATATTTTGTGAATATCATTATCTTGCGGTTGTCAACCCAAAAGATACAGAAAATACGATGAAAAGTTTCCAGAGCCTGCCCTTGGCCTGGACTAGCTGGACTGGTTAAAGTGTGACCACATTTTCCTGGATGTTCTCCATATGCCTGCTGGTCTGGCCTCTGGAACCTTGGGAGGTCCCCAAATACTGCAGCGAAAGGCTAGACATAGGTTCTGTCCCAGCTTTTCAGATGGGATGTTGTCCCCTCCCATGTTAGTTCTTGAATATTGGGAATGGACACCTCTGCTGGTCCCCAACCCAGGTTCTCTAGGAAGCATGCAGAATGTGTGTGTGTGTCACCATCTGTCACGGCTGCCCTGTCCTTTGCCCATTCTTACGCTAATCAGGCAGATATATATTGAATGTCTACTGTGTGTCAGACACTATTCTAGGTCCTGAACGAAACGGCGCCCTCTTAAAAAAAATTCCAGCCCCTGAGAAGAGTCCTATCGGACCCACTTCTTTGTCACTCTCACTGTTTATGCCACTTCTGGTGACCCCATCTTTCCCTTCTTTGGCCTGATCTAGGCTGGATAAGAGCCCAGCACCCCTCTTTGTGTCTTCCCGTCTTCTGATAGAAAGCCCACCTGGTCCTGAGACCCTGGCCCAGCTTTCGTCCAGGGCTCAGGAGATTCCCCCCCCTCCCCCCCAGATTCATCTGGGAAAAGGCTGGAGTTTTCTAAAGGAAACTTTTATGGAGATTCTGGTCCCGGGGCTGTAAACACGTGGTCTAGAGCCACAGCTCCAGCCCTGTGCCCTTCCTCCCGTTGCCCCGCATCTCCTGAGTGCGTGCTGTGTGCCAGGCTCTGCAGATGAGGGGCAGCCTGGAGGACTGTCCATTCTCGGAGTCATCCCTTCATTCCTTTCCAGTCATTAGTTGCTCCTTTCATTCTATTGCTTATTCATTTATTCTTCAGCCAATTAAACAGGCAGAATCCTTACTCTGTCGTAGGCCCTGTGTGAGGCACAGTGGTGACCAGGACAGAATATGATCCCTGTCTTCACCGAGCTCACATGCTATCTGACAGGGATGGCCCAGAGTAGCCAGGGCCAGGATAGGGAGACTGCTGTGGGAGCCCAGAGGGGTCATCTATACCAGGCTTGTGCTGGGCGAGGCTGAGAACACAGCAGGAATTGAGACAGACTCAGTTCTTGCCCACCCCGCAAGATCCCAGTTATTTACTGGTCTAGGGACACATTTCCCACCTGGTGGAAGCAATAAAACATCCACTCGGGGGTGAGGGCTGCTTGCCAAACCCACAAGCGGGGCAGAACCATGCAGAATCTGGGGCTGGGGCCCTGGGGTTAGACAGGGCCAGGTTCTAGTCCCAGCTCTACCCCTCAACCTGTGAGATTCTGGGTAAGTCACTTAGTCTCTCAATGGGCCTTGCCTCACCTGGAACCTGGCACAGCCTATGTGCTAGGTGCTGTTCATATCTGCATTTTGCACGTTGCCCAAGGTAACAGCTAGGAGGTGGCCCAGTTGGGATTGGAACCCTGCTGTTCACCCTCCTGGAGATTTTCCTCATCCCTAGTTGGCTGGCGAAGGCCTGGAGGGACTGATTTCAGTTCAATTTCAGAGGCATTTCCTATTTCCTGGCTTTCGAGACAAATCCAGGCAGGAGGGAGTCAGTCCTTTGCCTGTTTGTCTCTGGCCCTTCCTGTTCCTCCTTCCAGCTGTGCCCTGGTTCTGTGACTCCTCTCACACGCCGTCTCTTGCCTTTCATCTATCTGCGTATCTCTGTCTCTTTCTCTTCCTCTCTCGTTTTTCTCTGTCTCCATCTGTTCTCTCTCTCTTCTTCTGCCTCTCTTTCTCAGATACTTTACCTTCGTTTCTGTTATCTTTCGCTCTGCCTCTATGTCTCTCTTGCATTCATTCATTCATTCAGTCATTCAACAAATATATAGTGAGCACCTACTGCGTACTGTGTGCTAGGCTCTTTTTCTAGGCATTGGGGATACATCTGTAAATAAAATGGACAAAAATGCCTCATGGAATGATATTCTAGTGGGGGAGACAGATAAGATAAATAAATAACATATACAGTGTGTCAGATAGTATTGAGTGTGAAGGATTAAATTAAAGGAGAGAAGAGCTAGAAAGTGTTGAGGAGTGGTCAGGAGGGGCCTCACTGAGAAGATGACATTTGAGTGGTTGTCTGTGGGAAGAGTGTTTCAGGCAGAGGGAACAGCCAGTGCCAGGCCATGGGATGGAAGTGGCTGGTTGAAGGCACAGTGAAGTAGGATGCCCCCAGCCCCTTCCACCAGGCCTCTTGGGTACTTTGCCCTGCTCTGTGGGCAGCAGGCCAGGCCGCCTGGGGCTGGGTCCAGCCTGGCCAGTTCACTCAGGCTAAGGGCCTGCCCCGCCTTGCTGACATATCTGCCTTCCCTCCCTGTGGCTCCAGCCATTGCTCTCCGCACATCCTACTCTCTTCCCTGTCTCCAACTCTGTTGCACCCTTCTGTCTGTCCAGCTGTGTCTTTTGCTGGTGGCATCTTGCCTGCCCCTCTCTGGGCTGTCCCTGCCCTCTCTGTCACTTCCCTTCTTCCCCTCCCTCTGCCTCTTTCTCTCTTTTTCTCTC
>NW_024341893.1:133107-355572 GCF_902729225.1 Pteropus medius | reverse complement strand
TATCTGTTTTTTTTTCTTTCCAAATGTCTCTGTTTCTGTCTCCGCCCCTTTCCACCTCTGTCCCTGGCTCTGCCCCACTGATGTTTCTTTGCCACTCCCCTCATCCCCACCTCGCCCTCCTCCGCCTCGCTCATACGTATGCCCCAGGTTTTTAGCCCTGCCAAGCCCGACGCCCTCATAGCCCTATGGCCAGCGCCCCTACTCAGGCTCCCCCAGCCCAAATCTCCCCACCCTCAGGAGCCAAGAAAACCAACTACGAGCCCAGCAGTGGATGCAGAAGCTACACGACCAACTTGGGCTGCAGCACTTCTTCCGAGAATGCCACGAGGTAGGAACTCCAGCTTTGCTGGGCACAGTGACTTCTTTCCTCGAGAGGGAAGTGCTCCAGGGCAGAGGGGCGGTGGGGGCAGGGATGTCCCGTCTAAGTGGGTCGCGGAGCGATTTTCACTCCGAGCCGCCAGGAGGCGCGCGGACCCCGGCCATAGTGCGCATGCTCCGCAAGTCCCTTCCCCGCCTACGCGAGCTCCGGGGAAGAAGGGAGGGGCCCCGGGCGCCCCTGGCAACGGCGCGCGTCCGCGCCTACAAGTCCCGCGGGGACGCGCGCTGGTCTCACCTTTCTGCTGAAGAGCCCTGCTGGCGAGAAGGGCGGGAGACGGGAGAGGGACCGGAAGAGGGGAGGGCGAATGAGTGGGCCAGCGGCCCAGAGCGCAACTTCGGTCATAAATAATCCAGAAACAAGACTTCGCCTCTTTAAAAGTGTTCAAGAATCAAGCTCTACCCTTTTTGAGATGATCTATACACCTGTAAGAATCGCCCCAAATAAGATCCCTTCCATTAGAGTCGGTTCAGGAGACAGGCCGCCTCCCACGCCCCTGCATTCCACAGAAACTGTTCTGCATTCTGACCACATTAGAGACGGCATTATAGATGTCCCAGTAAACATTTTCCTATCCCCCACACAGTGATGACCCGGCCTCATCCATCTACTTAACTCAGAATCATTGCTGCCCCCATCCAGTATCTAAATTTTTCCCAAGCAAAGATGGTTGAGGAACCAGGCCCTGGTCTCCCCATTAAAGATGGTTTGAGTCTCTCCATGGTAAACCCCCATGGGATACTGTTCTCTCACATATGAAATGGACAAAGGCCACCACACTACCCACCGCCACATAACTGAAGCCAATTAGAGATGGATCTGGGGCTCAAGAAGCTCACTAGAGATGGATCCAGGGACGGCCTGTCCCTCTCCTTCCCAGTGGAGAGTATTCTGAACTTAAGTTTTATAGGAGGTTTTCTAGCACACGCCCCCTGCCCATATCCCCCCTACCCCTGTATAGCTGAGATATCCAGGAGTCTGAGCCCCTTCCCATTAGAGATGGTTCAGGAGCCCATCCCACCATCACCCCAGACTTCCCACTTTCACATAGCGGAGGTAGCCAGGCCCCGGGCTCCCCCTCCTGCCTTTCGATTTGGCCCAGGAGCCCTTTCCCCCTCTCGAGAGATTGTTCTGGACCAAGTAGCAATCATCTGAGATGGCGCAGAACCCCCACCTCCACGCTTTAGGGAAGGTGGTAATTCTTCCTTCACCCCCAACTGGGGCCCGGCAAGGAGGCTGGCATGGAGACAGGCAGGGGGCGCGCGCGCGCGGGCGCGTTGCCGCGACGCGGGGGCGGGGGCGGGGGCGCGCGCCCGCCGGAGCCTTAGCCATCGCCACCGCTGCCGCCGCCGTCGCAGTGGAGGGGCGAGAGCCCGCCCGCCCGCTGCAGGGACGCCCAGCCAACGCCGTCGCCACTTAAGGTCTCGGGGGCGCACGGGGGAGGGGGCTGATGCGCGCCTCCGCCGAGGCAGGCGGGGGAGGGGGCTTAGGGCGCGTGCTCGCGCGCTGAGGCCGCGGGAGGGAGGGGTGCGGGGGCGGGTCGGCGGGGCGCCAAGACCCCAGCCCTGCTGAGGGGCGGAAACGCCGGGAGCTGTCCGCGGTGCTGCTCCGGGAGGAACTGAGGGACCGGGTCCCAAGGGAGGGAAGCGGAAAAGGGGGCACTTCTAAGGCTACTTCTGGGGTAGTGTGGATTTGCCCTGTGGATGAAGGAGGTCTTAACCTCTCTAGGGGGCACTCCTTTGGGTAATGGGGAATCTGAGATTTGCCTTGGGGTTGGGAGACTCTCAACCTTTTGGGGGGCTTCTTCCTTGGTCTTTGCAGGATCTGTATTAAATTAGATGACGCAAGCACTCACTTTGGGACCTGCCTTTGGGCGATGAGGGCCTTGGGTTTGCTCTGGGTTTGGGGGAGTCTGACTTTGGGAGACTTTCTCCTGGCTAAGCTGGGGACCCTGCTTGCCTCGGTGATGGGGGGTCACTCACTTTGGGGGGGCTTTACCGATGGCAGAGCATCATCTCTCAGAGGGCTTCTCACTGCAAGCTGTGGCTGCCATTGGCAAACTCTTCCTTGTGAATTGAGTTAGGATCAGCTTGACTTGGCCTGTGTGTGTGTGTGTGTGGGGATGCATGAGGAGTCTGAAGCTGTCTTGACCCCTGGGGGGGAGCACATGTTCAGGGATGGGTGGTGGGGTTTGGCTGGCTGGGGAGGATTTGTCCTGGCTATGACTGCATTTGCTCTCCCGGGACCGCTGAGCTGGAGTCCGGTGTTTTTTTTTTTTTTTGGCAGGAGGAGAGGCGGATCTGTGACTGAGGGAGGAGAAGGGGAGGAGCAAACTGTCCCAGGTGCCAGGTTTGGTCAAGAGTGGGAGGTTCGTGCTTGGGGGAAAAGTCTTATTTGGGGGGACTTAGGAAGCAGCCCTGTGATTGGTCTTGCTTAGGGTAGTGAGAGGGGTCCACTCTTGGTTCTTGCATTTTGGATGACTGTTTTCGTTGCTGAGTGGGAGGGACTAGAACTGGCTTTACTTTGGGAGGGGGCTGCCTGGGAAGGTTTTATCTGATTCATGTTGGGGAGTCTGAGGATAGATTGTGGGTAGGCTCATTTGGGGAGCTGGAAGGCATCCCGTTGCTTGCATGGGAGGAGTTGGTTTTGGTTGCGGGCTAGAACTGGTTATGGTTTGGGAGAACTGTGGTCTTGGGCTAGATCCTTAGGGCTGGATTTGAGGAGTCCTGTGGGCTCATTAGGTTGGATCTGGGTTGTGGGGGAGGGGTTTACCCCAGATTAGAGGGCTGGGTTGGAGGGAACTAGAACTGGCACTAGTTGGGAGGTTGTTTAGTGGTTCATCTGGCCATATTGGGGGGCTAGAGCTAGATGTGGGGCTTCACTTGATACTCTGGAGAGTGGGTCGGGGATCTTGAATTCGTCCTTATTGGAGGTGGCTGAGACTGAATCGAACTGTCTAAGTGTTGCTAATGGGGGAGGGGTTCTGGGGATGAATGGGAAGTGAGCTAAATTAGTCTGGAAGGTGGTTTCGGGAGGTTGATTTGGGCATGGATGGGAGTAAGCTGACTGGCCCAGGAGCTCTGCCTTGGGGCTTAAGGCTTATGGGGAGTTGAGAAGGGGTGCCATGAGGACTGGAGGGCTGAGAGATGGGGCATTCTGGGGACCCTTCCATCTATCCACCATCCCTTAGAAAAGAGTTTGCACTGTTCCCCTGCACACACATAAAGGCCTTACTTGCAAAGGTTTTCTATCCCTTCCTCCCCACCTTCAACCTAGCAGCCTAGGCCCTGAACCTGGAGCACCTTGGGAGGGAATGGGTGGCTGCGCCAGGTTGGGGGAACCGGCTGAGCCCCTCCTCCTGTCCTGCACAGCTGGATGGCTGGATCCACGAGAAGATGCTGATGGCGCGAGATGGCACGCGGGAAGACGGCCACAAGCTACATAAGAGATGGCTCCGGCACCAGGCGTTCATGGCCGAGCTGGCTCAGAATAAGGAGTGGCTGGAGAAGATCGAGAGGGTGAGGACGCAGAAGGCCCCTCTGCCCACACGAGGTGCCGGAGGCCTCCGGAGGACACACGTTCCACCTCATACACCCTCCACTGCCAGCCTGCTGTTCCCACACCTCCGAATGGTTCAGATCTTTCCCACACCTGCTCCCAGCTTTGTGGCCTTGAACAATTCACGTAACCTCTTTGAGCTTCGCTCTGCCCATTTGTAAAATGGCCAGCTTCTCTTCCGAATGGTGCCCATACCCTCCTGGCTGTTAAATATTTCACCCCTTTCTATAACCTTCCTTCCACGTTGTTTGGAGCATCTGAGATGGAGGGCCAGGTAGAAGGGCTGCGGCAGCCCTGGGAGGTCAGGGTGACAGTGAACTTTGCACTGGGTTCTAACCACGTCTGTGCCTGTTACCAGCTGTGGAGCCTTGGGGAACTGTGTTAACTTCTTTGAGCCTCAGTTGACTCTGCTTCAAAATTAAGGAAATAATGAATATAGTTACTTCCCTGGGCTCTTGTGCTTAACACAAGGCCAGGCACGCAGGAGCTGTAATTGCTCTGGTATTGTTATTTTTAATATGCTCTAGGCCAGCATGTAGTGGAGCTTGATTTCAGTCTTGGAGGGACCCAGGCAGAATTTTGCTCCATGTCTCAACCCCCCAAACTGCCCCCCTACCCTGGCTGAACCCCTAGACCTGCAGCCCTGGATATCCCCACTCTACTGACTCAAACAGAGACACCCACGTGGGCTTTAAACTCTTACATGGACATTGATGCCCCATAAATGGTGGTACATGGCAAAGCCACTCTTCCTGACTTTGAATTTAATGGAAATTCCTTCTTTCTGCCCGCCCCCTCCTCCCTTCTCCTTGTCTTTTTTATTGTACTCTCCCCATGTTTCCGAATTTATGCGAATGTCTCTGCCTGTCACTTTATGACTCTCTGTCCCTCCATGTCTCCATCCCATGTCTCTGTGCCTCTCTCTCTCTCTCTCCACGTTTCTTTCCGTCTTGCTCCTGGTCTGTTCCCACATCTTGGTTCTTTCCATCTCCGTGCCTGTCTCTGCATCCACCCCTCATGCCTCTGTCTCTCTGTCTCCAACTCCTTGCCGGTCTCTCTCTCCACATTTCTCCCTGTGTCCTGTTGCCTCCATCATATTTGTTTTGTCCCCACCATCCCCACCATCCCCCCCATCCCGACTTTCTGCCTCCCACTTTCTGGGGCAGGAGGGCCAGCAACTGATGCAGGAGAAGCCGGAGCTGGCGGCCTCAGTGCGCAAGAAGCTGGGTGAGATCCGGCAGTGCTGGGCCGAGCTGGAGAGCACCACCCAGGCCAAGGCGCGGCAGCTCTTTGAGGCCAGCAAGGCCGACCAGCTGGTGCAGAGCTTCGCGGAGCTAGACAAGAAGCTCCTTCACATGGAAAGTCAGCTGCAAGACGTGGACCCTGGCGGGGACCTGGCCACTGTCAACAGCCAACTCAAGAAGCTGCAGGTATGACCTGGCCGACTCAGATGGGGGCTTTCTGCGCCACAGTGGGGCCCGAGTTGGGGTCAGACTTCGCTCAAGGTATTTCATATGGAGGAGATTTAATACAGGGATTTATTCCAAAGGCATCAGAAGGGCTGGAAGCAGAAAGGGAGCACTGAGTCAGTACAGCTAGTAGTAAGTGTTGGAAGCAGCCACCACCCCTGGAGCGTGGGGTACAAAGGGGAGAGGAAGGATTCAGAGCCGAGAAGCAGTAGATGAATAACCAGCACACTGAGGGTTTCTCGGGACCCTGACACCTGCTTTCTGGATAGGGAAGCCAAGGCCCAGAGGGAGGGGAACAGCTTTGCACGGAACACTAACGACCTTCGTGGAGTGTGGCCTCTACCAGTCTCCGTGCCAAGCTCTCACTGACTCCTCCCAGCAACCGTAAAAGATTGGTACTATTACTGTACCCCGTTTTACCAATGGGGATACTGAAGCACAGAAGGTACAGCGCCTGGCCCAAGGACACACACTCCCTTATGAAACGGGGGGTCTTAGAGGACAGACAGTGTCTGCTGTAACTCGGCTTCTAGCTTGGCAGCTGCTGGATGCTCAGTGTCTGACCCTGTGATGTAAATGGCCCGAGGTTCCAATGCAGATGTTGTATCTCATCTCCCAAGGTGTGCTGGCTCCTGCCTTTACATACCAGGAACCATTTCTGACTGTAGCCAAAGGGAAACTGAGGCTCCAGGAGGTGAACTTGCTGGCCCAAGGGAGCAAGTGGCAGAGGCTGGATTCAAACCCAGGTCTCTGGACTCGTCACTACTCCTTTTGAGGTGCCTCCTGCTAGCTGTGCTCTTGAGGTGTTTGGAATAGGGGCTGCCAGAAAAAAAAGTCGACGTATAATGACAGTAATTCGTATTTATTCATTTATCTCTGCGGCAAATCTTTATTGAGCACCTACTGTATGCCAGGTGCTTTTCCGAGTGCTGGAATACAGCAATGGGCAAAACTGAGGAAAATCTCTGCCCTCTTGGGGCTCCCATTCTGGTGGGGGAGACAGGCAAAGGCACAAAGGGACAAATATCTGAATATGATTCTGGTGTTGTCATCATTTTAAATACACCTGTGTGTCTCACATGCCTCGGTCTCCAGGACCCCTTTACCTGCTACAGATCATTGAGGTCCCTAGAGATCTTTTATTTGTGCAGATTATACCTATTTGATATTTACCGCATCGAAAATTAAAACTGAGAAGTATTCAAATGATTAATTCGCTTAAAAAGGCCCACAATAAACCCATCATTTTTTAACCCGAAAGCATTCTTTCATGAAGAATAACCGTATTTTCCGAGACAAAAGAGAATGTAGCGAGGAGACTGGTGTTGTTTTCAGTGTTGTGGCGCTCACGTCTGGGTTAGGAGCGCTGAGTTCTCACCTCGGCTCGAGCATCCGATCTCCTGCAGGAGCAGGCTCACACGCTCCCTGCAAAACCCCACTGCGCTTAGGAGAGAATGAGGGTGGTGAAGGCAAATTGCGCCTTAGTACTTTTATAAAAAGAGTTGTGACCTTGCAGATCCCTTGAAAGGATCTCGGGGTCCCCAGGAGTCCCTGGACCACTCTTTGAGAACTGCCGATGTACCCTCTGTGCCAGACACCGACACCCCCCTCCTCCCCAGCAGCCATCCCAGGGACGGGCTGTGGTTATCCTCACTGGATGCTTGGGAAAACCACAGCATAGAAAGGGTCTATGACTCATCCAAGGTCACGCAGCCACCAAGTAGCCATTCAGGACCAAGTTTAGTTCCCATCCACCCTCCTCCCTTGATACTTCCAGCCCTCAGTAGGGACGGTGGCCCTCCTGCTGGCCTCTGAAGAATTGATCATTGCCTGAAGTCTGCACCCAAGGGCCTGGGCTGGCAGTGGATACAGGGGGATGACTCGGCCCCAAGTCTGCTCTGAGGGATCTCCCAGAATTATCATCAGAGACAAGCAGTGCTTAGATGGTCAGACAGGAGGGAGCCAGGGCCCGAGCGGTGAAATCTAGGACAGGAGACGGACAGGCGTGGGTTCAAACGCCAGCCAGCGTGTACGTTTAGTCCCTCTCTGAGCCTCTGTCATTCTATGTTGGGTCAGACTGCGTCGGCACGGGCCTCGGAGGGCCATGTGGGGCTGTGCCCTGAAATGGCACCTGGGATGCAGTGAGGCACACTCCATTCCCAGGAAATGAAAGTCTGCGACTGTCAGGGTCCCAGCTGGAAACAGAAGCATGCCCCGTTGAGGACAGTTTGAGGAGGGCTTATGAAGAGGCTTAACAAAGGTGCGAGCAGGGAACGGAGAAGCCACAGGGAGGGTGAGCAGGGTGGGGCTCACGGCTGGAGCCTTTACCCCTGCTGGAGAGGCAGAGGGAGGAGAGGGAGAAGAAAGTCGCCTGGCAGGAGCTGGGGCCCTTAGCCAAGAACGGCAGCCAGCCCTTGACAGTGCTGCAGGGAGGAGCTGGAAAATGATACCCAGGCCTGTCCCTCCTCTCTCCTCTCTCCGTCCAGTCTCCTGCTGGCGCCCCTTCATCTGACTTTATGGGCGTGGTCTCACAGGGCCCCACCTGGTTTAACGTTCTGCTTTCGCTGTCTTGAAATTCTTAATATTTGAACAAGGGGTCCTGCGTTTTTATTTTGCACCAGGCCCCACAAATTGTAGAGCGGGTCCTGAGCCCAGCCCATGTGGGAGCCTGAAGGCAGGGTCCATACAGGTCAGCCCCCCAGGACACAGAGCAGAGTGGAGAAGCTTGACTGTCAGTCGAGTGACAAACGAAGACATCCAGCCTGGCAGCAAGTATTACTAGGATTATTAATAGTCAGCTCTTCTCCTGCAGCCTGTTGCGGCGGATAAAGGCACACACTTGGGACTCAGGTGGGTCTGGGTGTGAATCATAGCTCTGCCACTTAGCATCTGTATGACATTAGGCAAGTGGCTTTGCCTCTGACTCTGAGCCTCAGGTGCCTCCTCTGTGCAGTGGGAAGGACCCTAATTGCTAAGCCACTCCTTGACAGCAGGATCATAGGACTGTAGGCAGCAGTACAACATCACGGTCGAGGCCACGGACGCTGGAGCTTGGTTGCCTGGGGTCAAGCCCTGGCTCTGTGACTTACCAAGGGTAGGTGACTCGGAAATTACTTCTTTCTTTGTGTCTCAGTTTCTTCTTCAGTAAAATAGGCGTAATAACAGTACTGACCTTGTGTGGACATTGTGAAGGTTACAAAACATCATGCATAAAGTGGTTTCAGAATTGTTGACCCAACAAATCTAGGATTCAATATTTGTTTACAGGTTTTTCCATTTTAATTGTCTTCAGCTGGAGGGGATATCACTACACTGTGTTCCAAAGTTATTTGGGTCATTTAGGTCTGCACTTTGCTGCGGCTAAGTTGTAATGTGAAAGACTTGTTTCACTTGTTTCTGTTTGTATTCCATTCGGGCATTTATAGTTTTATAAAAATGTATCTGGGAGGGTGCTAATATGAAACGTTAATGTAGTGCCCAAAGTCAGAACTATCTTCAGTTCACTGGATCTTTCCAAATTGCTAGAGTCATGATGCCAATTAGAAATTCTGCTTCTTCGCAGCTCACGAACACCTGGTGGTGTCAGACTTTTTTGGATTTTCCGTCTCGTGGACGGGAAGCATAACTCACTATGGTGTTTGCATTTGCATTTTGCGGGGAAGTGGTGAGCTTGGGTATCTCCGTCTCTCTTTTTGGCCATTCAGGTTCGAGAGGCAGGATTTGGGGATTCCTGCTCTCGCCAGAGTGCAGAACCAGCTTTTCCCTACCCACAGCGGGGCGTTTCGCCTCACCAAGCCCTGGAGACCATAACGTGGGGTCCCCATTATTTAGGGAAGAAACTGAAGCCCGGAGGGGATGGGGCACTGGCTCTGTGTCACAGAGCAATGGGCATCAGCGGCAGGCTCCGGTAGAGGACTCCGGGGCCCTTTTCCCAGCAGAGGGAGCCCGAGGCTAGGAGTGACTCAGTGGGCCACGGCCTCCAGATGGAGCCCAGCTGGGCCTCAGGAGCTGCCACTGGGGAGGGGCGGGGCCTCCCGAGGCCTGCTGTCCTCTGGGGCCTGCCTGAGAGTCCAGACACTGGGCACGTGCAGGAGGGAGGGAACCATCCAGCTAGGTGCATCTCCTGGCTGCCCCACGCAGCGGGCTACCAGGCCAGGCTGGGCTGGGGGAGGTGCTGGCTCCCGGCCTGAGGGGGTGTGGATGTCCCCCCTTTTCCTCTCTCTGGGCCTGTCTCTCAGTCCTGCTCCCCCCAGTTTCTCTTCTTTTCTGTCTCTCTCATTTCTGTTTCTTTCTCATCTTTTCATTTCTGTCTTTTTCTGTCTCCTCTGTGTCTTTCTCGTTATGCCTCTGTCTTTCTCACTCTTCTCTCTATCTCCTATTTCAATTCTCCATCTCTGCCTCTCTCCCTCGATCTCTCTTACCCCTGTATCCTCCTCGTGTCCTCCACTTGTCCCTGCCCAAGCTGCTACATCAGGCTCCTGGGACCCCACCTCTCAGATCTAGGCCATGTGACCCAGAGTTCTCTCTCAGCACCTCCTGCCCAACTGTCCTTCTGGCTGTGGGGCCAGATGGTGGAGTCCCAAGCCCCCACTTCCCCAGTCCTCAGGGGCCCAGCCAGCTGGTCTGGCTCAGCCACCAGCTCCTGCTTGGGGAGGGGGGGTGCTGGTCTCCTGCCATCTGAGGGAGACCAGCCAGGGGAAAATGCACTGGAGTCTTTGCAGCTGCTAGGCGGAGTCCCAGGGGCCTCTTTACCACCCCCTCCCTACACAAGGCTCTTTCTCTGGCCAAGAAAACACCCTCCTCCCCTTTTTTTCATTCTTTGTGCCACATTTCTTCATCGAGCTCAGCATGGCCTAGGGGAAGAGGCCAGATTCAGGAGCTTCACAGTCCAGTGAAGGCAAGTGACCCCTCCTTTCTGAGCCTCAGCGTCCCCAGTGACAGAGAAGCAGTGACTGAGAGCTACTAGAGCTTTGTGGTCACATGGCCCTGAGCTCTGGCAGTTTTTACTCTGGACCAGGGACGACTCCTCTCTGGGCCTCGGTTTTCCCACCTTTAGTGTCTTTTTTTTAAAACCGAGATTTAATTCCATACCATAAACTACACTCTTTTAAAGTGTGCAATTCAGTGGTTTTTAGTGAATCTGCAAAGTTGAACAACTCTCGCCACCATCTAATTCCAGAATATTTTCATCACTCCAAAAAGAAACTCCGAACCCATTAGTGCTCTCTATTAATTTATCCCCTCTACTAATCTACTTTATGTCTTCATGGAATTATCTACTTGGGGCATTTCATATAAGTGGAATCATATAATATGTGGTCCTCTGTGTCTGCCTTCCTTCACTTAATGTTTTCAGAAACCATCCATGTTGTAGGACATATCAGTACTTCACGGTTCCTCTGGTTTTAATGTTTAAAGCTAGTTTAATTTTTTAAATGTTAATCTCTATTACTACCAAGCCAAGAGAAGCAGAATAGCACGGTAATTAGTCCAACAAACAAAGTCAACACACATTTGCAGAGACCTGCTCTGTGCAGGCACAGTGCCAGGTGCTGGGATCCAACTGTGAACAAAACACTCCTGTCTTCCCTGACCGCATATGCTGTTGCGAGAATTAGATGAGTTATTCCTTGTCAAGTGCTTAGAGCAGGGCCTGACACAGAGCGAGCTTCAGGATGTGTTACCCATTATTGCTGTTATGGAGTAAGAACTTCACACAGAACGGTGAAAAGGAAAAACCTTTCCCCTCCACATACACAGTCCCACTCTCTAGGGATGTAACTGCTCTCAATAATTTCTTCTCTATCCTTCTAGAAATATTCTACACACACACACACACACACACACACACAACCATAGACACTATACTGAAGCTTGCCTTTTCACTTGACAGAATAAACATCCTTTCTTGTCTCAAAATGTATGGCTATATCTTGTCCTTTTAAACTGCTGCATGCTATTCCATGGGCTGGTTTGATCATCTGTCTTTCACCAACCTTCTCTTGAGAGACCTCTGGGCTATTTCCAATCTTCTGCTACTATAGTGCCAAAACAGACATCCCTGTTCATACATATTTGAGCCCATGTGCAAGTGTTACTGTACAAGATGGTTCTCAAAGTGACACTTCTGGGCCAAAGGGTATGTGCATCAAACTTCTTGATAAATATCGTCAAATAGTCTTTTGAAAAGGCAGTGGATACACCTCAGTATGACAGCAGTTATGTCTTGCTACAGTCACCATCATTAGATACTGTCAAGGTTTTAATCTCTGCTAATTTGAGAGGTGAAAGACACTGTCTTGTAGTTATTTTAATTTGCATTTTCCTGAGCATCGATAGAGGCTGAACAGCTTTTCGTGTTTAATGACCATTGTACTTCTGTGTCCTTTGCCTACATTTGTAGGAAAGGATACACGTTAAATGAGTGTTCAAAATACATGGCATCTTTGTAGAAGTTGGAAAGTGTCGGTGTCTAGAATTATTCCATCTCAGGTCATGTGGCCACTTGCTGGAGGTTGTGGAGGAGTTTTCATCTAATGGGGAATTGGAACTTATAACCTTATCATTTCAGTCTATATTTAAGTTTCCTGAATTTTAATGCATTTTTATTTTCTTAGTGAAAAAGGTTTGGGGTGACTTGTTATAAAGTTTCATTTTTACCCATTTTTTTTTTTGACTCTTACAGAGTGTGAACTGTATCAGCTGAGACTCTTTAAGATGCAGTTCGTAAGATTTTAACCCAAATTGACTTAGGCCAAAAGAAGACTTTGCTGGCTGACGTAGCTGAAAGATCTAGGGGGTATGCAGCTTCCACCATGGCTGGGTCACTCATGCAAATTATGTCCTCAGGAATCTCTCTGTCTCCATTCTTGCGCCCTGCTTTCCTCTCCGTTGGGCCTCATTGTTGGGGATTCTGTTCCTTTGTGGTGGCAAGATGGCCCCAACAGACCAGGCCCACATTCTGTCAGCTTAGGAACCCTGTGGGAAAGAGAGCACCCCTTCTGAGTGCACATTCTTTTCCAGCAAAAGTGGGAAGAGTTTTCATTGGTTGATTATAGGTCACATGCCAATCCTTGAACCCAATCCTATGGCCACAATGATTCAGTGTGCTCATAGGCCAGGCCTGAGTCACATGGCCATTCTTGGTGGCTAGGTTTCATCAGCCCCTCAGGAAGCTGGAATCGTTTTCATTGGCCCAGCTTAGGTCACATGGCCATCCTTGATCCAATCCCTGTGACCAGAGTGATTCCAGTGTTCTGATTGGCCACGCTTGGGTCATGTGGCTACCCTTGGTCTTGTAGGTTTTCAGTAGTCCCTCAAGAAGCTCAGGACCTTAGAGGGGGCTTTGAAATGCTGTGAAGAAGGGATGTATGTTGGGCAGGCAAAAGCAACATCTCTGCACTACAAACCTTGGAACAAAAGTCTTGACTCGGTTCTTAGTTTTGAGTTCTGGGTTGCAGTTTTTTGAGTAATCTGTTACCACTTAATTTCATTATTGCTATTTTGTATTCTTTTCAAACTTCTCCCATCTGGTTAGAATCACACAAGCAATAAGTAAATATGTTCTTTTGGTAAAAGATCTTACTAACCAAAAAGTCTTCAGTAAAACAAAGCCTCCCTTCAGTGTGCCTCCCAGTCTCACACTCCAAAATGAACCTCAATCATTATTTGGTTTGCACCCTTCTAGACCTCCTTCAATGCATTTACAAATGTGCCTATGTTTTTATTTTATTCGTTTTCCGTGTTTAATTTAAATTTTTGAATACATAAATTTTATGGTTTGGACATCAAAACCTATATCAAAATCGAATGTGAGAAGTCTCTCCTTCATCTTTGTCCTCATTCACTAAGTTCCCATCCCCCCAATAGGTACCATCTGCTCTTAATTTTTTATTTCAGGGAAGTTTTACGCATGTGCAATTCACTGCAAATATATATTCATATGTATGTTTTAAGTCGCTTTTTCCTCTTAACAGTGAATTTTAGCTGTTATCGCATAGCGTTGTCGATTTGTTTAACCATTTCATTCCTAACTGGCATCGAAGTTGTTTCCACTTTTTTCTCATTATAAATTCTGCTACGATGAGATCCTTGGACAAAACATCTCTGCTACAATGAACATCTTTAGACAAACATCTTTGTCCATATGTGCCAGTACTTTTTAGCTATATTCCTAGAAACAGTAACGCAAGTGCCGAGTCAAAGCATTTTGACACATTTTGCATTTTGATAGGACCTGCCAAATTGCCTTCCAAAAAGGCTCTCCTCATTTACACCACTGCCGACTGTGGCTGAGTGTGCCCATCTCCCTGAAGCTTCGCAAACACTAGATATTATCAATCTTTTACATTTTTGCCAATCTGATGACTAGAAAAGGACACCTTATTTTAATTTATATTTTCCTGCTGATGAGTGAGACTCATGTGCTTATTTTTCTCCTGTATGCTGCCTGTTCAAAACTGATGCCCATTTCTCTTTTGGGCAGTCTTTCTTTGAAGCTCCCATTCTAGAAGCATTGGACCAATAAAAAACCCACAAGCAAAGACAGTTGTCTGGTGGTGGTAAGTGCTATGGAAACGAAGCAATTTTGGGCAATTTTTCGATGGTTAAAGAAACTAACTCCTTGCTCTAATGCATATTAAATATTTTTCTAGTTTGTCATTTGCCTTTAACTACATTTAGAAATTTTGGTTGATGAAAAAGTATTTTATGTGGCCAAATTTGTAAATCTTTCTCTTTATGGTTTTTATGCTTGGGAAGATTTTCTCCATCCCAAGATTATAAAAGCATTTGCCCAGGTTTTCTCCTAGTACCTTATGGATTTACTTATTCCATTTAAGTCTTTAATCCATCTGGAACTGTTTTCAGCATAAAGAGCCAGGAAGGGATCCAGCTTGGTTAGTCAGTTGGCCCATGACCATTCATTGAATAGTCCATCTTTTCCTTGAAGATTTGAAATGACATCTGTATATGAATTCTCCTGTGTATTTGGTTGTGCTTTTGTACTCTGCCTATCCCGATGGCACATCAACTATTTAAATCACTATAGCTTTGTATTTATTTTTGATATCTGGAAAGATTGGCTCTTTGAATAAATTACCTTTTTCTGGGCCTCAGTTTCCTCCTCTGTAAAACAGGGATACCACCAACTGTGAAGAGTTTTTCTGAGAATGAATTAATGAACCACTTTAGTTCAGGGAGTCAGGCATGCCTCTTTGTGAAGGTAACATTTGCGTTGAAATCTGATTGACAAGGAAGCACTTGCCTAGCAGAGGGAACAGCAAAGGCAAAGGCCCTGAGGCCGGAACTAGCTTAGCAGACTGCAGGATCAGAGAGGAGGGCAGCTCTTATGGAGGGAATTAAGCAAAGGGAGAGCGGAATAGTGGGGCCGTGGCAACAGAATTGCTGTCACCGTCAAGGTGCTGGAGAGCCACAACAGGATTGGGATGGAGGGTGGGTCCCGCTGACCCTGTCCCTGTTCCCACAGTCGATGGAGTCTCAAGTGGAGGAGTGGTACCGCGAGGTGGGAGAGTTGCAGGCGCAGACGGCAGCGCTGCCGCTGGAGCCGGCGAGCAAGGAGCTGGTGGGCGAGCGGCAGAACGCGGTGGGCGAGCGCCTGGTGCGCCTGCTCGAGCCATTGCAGGAGCGCCGCCGCCTGCTGCTCGCTTCCAAGGAGCTGCACCAGGTGGCGCACGACCTCGACGACGAGCTGGTGAGGCCTGACGCGGGGATCTGGGGCGGGGCGCGAGGCCAGGGGCAGGCTAGCGGGCCGAGGGGGTGGAGACTGGGGGCGGGGGCGGGGCCGTGGTACCTTGGTGGGTTCAAGGGTGCAGGTGGCTGGCAGACCTGGGATATTGAGACTCAGTCGTTCAATCCTTAACTCATTCATTTACTCATTCAGTTATTCATTCACTCATTCACTCGCATTCATTTACTCATTTTCAGTCACTCATTAATTTATTTGTGAAGTCATTTATTTATTCATTGATTTATCTTTTTTCCTTCCTCTACTCATTGATTTACTTATTACTCGTTTATTTATTTGTCGCTCATCCATTCATTTCCTCATTCAGCCATTCACTTCCGGATTTGCTCATTCATTCACTCACTAATTTGCTTCTTCATTTATCATCCTGGCCCCAGCCCAGTGCTTAGATGATGCTGGAGTCACAGGGGTGACCAAGACAGACCTCATCCATTCCTGCCCTGCAGAGCTCAGAGTCCAAAGGGGAAAACAGACTTATTCCTAGACAGTGACAACTCAGGGTGGTTAGGATTGTAATGGGGGAGTTAAGGGGGCCCTGGGAACCCAGAGGAGGCAACTGGCCAAGGTCTGAAGTTAGTGAGGATATCTTAGAGGAGGGAGTGTCTGAGCTGAGACAAGAAGAAAGAGTACACATGAGCCTGCTGATGGAGTGGGAAGGGAATTCCAGGAAGCAAGACCTGCCTGTGCAAAGCCCAGAGGTAAGCGTGAGCCTGGCTTAAGTGCAGAGAGCAAGCTGGAGCACGTTCAGAGAGGAGGCAGAAAATGTGAGCGGGCTCTTAGGTGAGGAAGGGCCTTGGATGCTGTGCAGGTGGCTTACAGCTTAGTTGGGATTCAGGGCTCCTGGGGTGCATTCTCCCCTTGAACTCACTGTATCCTCCCCAGGCATGGGTCCAGGAGCGGCTGCCACTGGCCATGCAGACAGAGCGAGGCAACGGTTTACAGGCTGTCCAGCAGTACATCAAAAAGAACCAGGTGAGCAGAGCTTGGGCGAGGGATGGGGTTAGGATGCGTTTGCATTCAAGTGATAGAAAACATCTCAGGGTGGTTAAAGACAAAAAGAGGAATTTGTTGGCTCTTGTCATTGAAAAGACTATGGACAACAGGTAGAGGTGTGTCCAGGTGCTTCTGTGATTTGAATCGCTCAGCTTCAGCTCCTTTGTTTTTTTCTGTGTTAGCTTTGTTCTCAGACCAACTCTCCTCTCCTGGTGGTAAAAGACCTCCAACAGATTCAAGTTTACATCTCACCAGCAAAATTGAAGAGCATTTCTCTCTCAAAAAAGATGCCCAGTCTCACTAATCAGCAGTAGTTCCAGGATTAACTTTTACTGGCTCAGCTTGAGTCACATGTCCACACGTGAGCGAATCATGGTGTCCAGGGATTCAGACTGCTCTGATTTGCCTGGTCCGGGCTAAGGGCCCACCCTTGGAAGGGCAGTTGGAGTCAACCCTAACTTAATACCTGGGCTGAGATGGAGCAAAGTAAGTTCCCCCCAAAAAAATCAGAGTCCCACGACTAGAAGTAAGAGGAATGGCTCTTGGGCCATGAAAAGGAAAAACAAGAAACGAAAACTCAGAACACCCACGGGGAGAGAGGACAGAGATCAGTGAGAATGCTTACTGCTAAGCTGAGCACCGTGGGGAGCTCGCGAGCCCCTAAAATCACGAAATCTCTGTTCAGCTCTCTGGGCCTCAGTTTCCACACCTGAATAAGTAGAGAGTTGGTCTAGAGCAGTGGTTCTCCGAACACTTAGCAGAGAAACTCTTTGGTCAAAGAAACTTTTATCAAAGTACAAAGTTAGAACCCATAGGAGTGACAATAACAACAACACACTGATTAAAGACTCACTATGTGCCGAGTCCTGTCCCAGGGTTTATGCTGCCCCATCGATCCCCCACAATTACCCTGTGAGGTAGGTATTGTCATTACCCCCTTTTACCAAAATAGTTGGGAGAATGGGGCACCGAAGGATGGTGGAGATGTGTGTATACAAATTGTTTTGAAAGGTTCGTGATCGTGCTGTACTAGACAGAGCTCTTTAAGAGGCTGGAGTTTTTCTTAGATTTTGTTTTTCCATCTTGATGAAAACACTCTTGGCCATGGACGGTGTTGGAGACAAACAGGTACACTTAATGCTTCAAATTCGAGGGGGGCGGGGCTCAGTCGTGTGCGAGAGTGCCGGATCCACAGGGGCTGTTAAATGATTGATAGCTGTTGATATTGACTGAGCACCTACTGTGTGCCAGGCACAATTCTAAGTGCACCATGGTACAACAACCCACAGAGTAGATATCAGCGCAGCCACCACTAACCATATGACTTCGGCAAGTTCCTCAACTCTGTGCCTCAGTTTCCTCATCTATAAAATGAAAATGATAATGATGTCTGGCTCCTGGGCATGGAGTGAGGACTAGATGAGTGGCTACATTTTGCAAAGCTCTTACTTAGCAAAGAACCAGGAAGGCAGTAAGTGTTGGCTATTGTTATGCTGCTGTTTGCCAGTTGAAGAAACTAAGGCACAGGAGGGGTTAAATAAGGTATTCGGCAGCTACAGAGCTGATTGAGGGAACCTTCTAGGGTGATGGAACCGTTCCATATCCTGATCTGAGTACACAGGAGACACATGTGTAATATGTGCGGAGTGGTACCCCTAAGATTTGTACACGTCACTACGTGTATACCCCAGCTGCCCCTAAACAGCCTGATTCTCAAGCCTGCGTTAACCAATAGCGGGGATCTTGTGTCACAGGCGGCTTGGTTCCCGTCACAATCTCTGGAGCCAGCTTCCTCTGCTCAAATCCTGTCACCCCTTTACTAGGTGCTTGTTATGGGACGATGTACTTTGTACTTCGCGTCTCTCTGCCTGTTTTCCCACCTGCCACACGGGATATGAGTGAGTGAGCGAGTGAGTAACGGCAGATCCTTTCTGTGGGACCTGGCACAGGCTGTCGGATGTGCGGGTGTTTGCCACTCTCCTGGGACGCGCCAGAAGAGGAGGCGCACGCGGTCTTGCAGGACCTCTGCACGCCCCTCTCCGCTATACCCCCCATCTCCCTCCCCCAGGGCCTGCGGCGGGAGATCCAGGCTCACGGGCCGCGCCTGGAGGAGGTGCTGGAGCGCGCGGGCGCGCTGGCGGCGCTGCGCAGCCCGGAGGCGGAGGCCGTGCGCCGAGGCCAGGAGCAGCTGCAGAGCTCCTGGGCCGGACTGCGTGAGGCGGCCGAGCGGCGGCAGCAGGTGCTGGACGCCGCCTTCCAGGTGGAGCAGTACTACTTTGACATGGCCGAGGTGGAAGCGTGGCTGGGCGAGCAGGAGCTGCTCATGATGAGTGAGGACAAGGGCAAGGTGCGCCCGGGCTGGGGGTGCGGGGACCTGGGGGTGCTGGAGCCGGGGGCCGGCCGCTGCCGCCTCATCGCAGGCGCCATGTGTCCCCAGGACGAACAGAGCACCCTGCAGTTGCTCAAGAAGCACCTGCAGCTGGAACAGGGCGTGGAGAACTACGAGGAAAGCATCGCGCAGCTGTCACGCCAGTGCCGGGCGCTGCTGGAGATGGGGCACCCGGACAGGTGGGCGGGCGCATGGCGCGGGGTGGGAGTGGGGTGGGGCGGGGCGTCGGGGCCAGGCGGGGGCAGAGCCAGTTCTTAAGGAATGTCTAAAAAGATCTGAAGCTCCGCTGTTAGGAACTGGGACAGGGCCAAAATTGGCCATTGGGGTAGGAGGGGCCCTCACTGCCGCATACTGGAGCCCTCGGATTTTGGCGAGTGGTTGGGGCTGGAATGGAAAGGACACTGCCCAGGGGTGGTTGAGAGGATGCGGCCAGGAGCACTGGGATTTGAGCGTAGGGGTTGGGGGCGTTGTCTAGGACTGAGGTGATAAGTAATAGCTCAGGACAGGGGAGGGTCCCACCTAATAGCTCAGGACAGGGGAGGGTCCCACCCAGTGTCTGAGCAGTGTCTGGGAGCTCTGTGATTGGGCATGGCCTGGGACTTTCCGGATGGCGGGCCAGTGGCCTTCCTGAGGTCAGAAGTAGGGGCTGCATGTGGGAGGTCTGGACCAGGAGAGAGCTGAGAGGCAGCACAGGGCAAGATCTCTGTCTGCCCAAACCTGGAGACCGGAACTGGAGGTGAGGTGGATTAGCCCCAGACCCAGGTAGGGAGACCAGAGTCCCACCTAGGTTGCTGGAGGGGAGCGGTGTGGAGCTGCAGATTGACTGGCTTTAGGGAAAGGGGCGTTGAGCTTATCTAGTTTAGGGAAGCCTGAGTGCTGAGGTACGACTCCTGGGTTGACTGAATCCAAGGCTTGCAGAAAACAGTCCTGTGCGGAGTCTAAGGGATACTACCTTGTCTGAAGGTTCAGAGGAGACACAGTCATGCCCTCAGAGAGGGTGTCAGGGGATCACAGCTCTGTCCTGCAAGTCTCAGGGGCTCCCTCTCTGCTTCTCCCTGTCCCCCATCAGTGAGCAGATCAGCCGGCGACAGTCTCAGGTGGACCGCCTGTATGTGGCACTCAAGGAGCTGGGCGAGGAGCGCAGAGTGGGCCTAGAGCAGCAGTACTGGCTGTATCAGCTCAGCCGCCAGGTGGACGAGCTGGAGCACTGGATCGCAGAGAAGGAGGTGGTGGCTGGCTCACCTGAGCTCGGCCAAGACTTTGAGCACGTCACGGTGAGCATCGTCAGCAATGACAATAATACCAGTGGCTACTGTGTATGCTATTGAGGTTCTTTGGGCCTCAGTTTACCCATCTGTAACATAGAGATAATAATAGCACCCACTTTGTCGCTCTGTTGTGAGCCAAATGAATTTAATATACAGTAGTTACACCTATCCACAGAGTATACATTCCAAGACCCTCAGTGGATGCCTGAAGCCTCTAATAGTACTGAACCCTATATATACTATGTTTTTTTCTATATATATGTTCCTTTTCACTTAAGGAAGAGTTTTACAGCTTCTCTGTGGCATATCCAAACTGTCAACAATCGTACTCTTGCACTTTGAGGCCGTTATTAAGTAAAATAAGAATTACATGAACACAAGCACTGCGATATCACGACAATCAATCTGATAAACTCGATGGCTACTAAGTGACTAACAAGCCAGGAACACACAGCGTGGAGACGCTGGACAAAGGGAAGATTCACGTCCCAGGCAGGACAGAGTGAGGTAGAGCGAGTTTTCATCACACTACTCAGAATGGCGTACAATTTAAAACTTGGGAAGTGTTTATTTCTGGAATTTTCCATTTCATATTTTTGGACCACAGTTGATCATGGGTTACATAAACCATGGAGAGCAAAACAGAGGGCAAGGTTGGGGGCCACGGTACCGTATTGCACTTAGGACAGTGCTTGGCACACACAGCACCCAACACAGTGTTATTATTATTAGCATTTTATATTATTATTGTTGATACTATTATTGCTATAGAGTAAGTGCTCAATAAGTGTTAAATGTTTTAAATTATGGTTGTTGTTATTCTCACCGGCCACGAGATGGTGGGTTGGAGAGAGCGTGGTGTATACAGCACCTGTGTTCATACCGTGCCCCCCCATCTCCTGGCGGCAGGTGCTGCAGGAGAAATTCTCGGAGTTTGCCAGTGAGACTGGCACGGCAGGGCGGGAGCGGCTGGCGGCCGTGAACCAGATGGTCGATGAGCTGATCGAGTGCGGCCATACAGCAGCGGCCACCATGGCCGAATGGAAGGACGGGCTGAACGAGGCCTGGGCTGAGCTGCTGGAGCTTATGGGCACACGGGCCCAGCTTCTGGCTGCCTCGCGGGATCTGCATAAGTTCTTCAGCGATGCCCGAGAGCTTCAGGGACAGATCGAGGAGAAGCGGAGGCGCCTGCCCCGCCTGACCGCCCCGCCTGAACCGAGACCCAGTGCCAGCTCCATGCAGCGGACTCTGCGCGCCTTTGAGCATGACCTGCAGCTCCTCGTGTCCCAGGTGGGGTGCCGGTGGCCAGGAGGGGCGGTGGGAGGGTCTGGACAGTGTGACCAAGGGAAGTGGGCAACAGGGCAGGCAAAAATCAAGCTATAGAGCACGTTGAAACTAGATGGTCGGAGAGATAGAAAACGCCGTGGAATGGAGAAATTAGATGACAGGGCAGGTGGAAAATGAACTGATTTCGTAGTATATGGAAATCAGACAGTGGCAGAAATCACACAATATTTCAAAGCGCCTTGGGCAGGGGTTCTCCTAGGAACTTTGAAGTGAATCTTACCCAAATCCAGATGCACGGTCAAAAAGAAATTGGGAAAGGGTTAAGAGAAATGTGCCTGTGAGGCAGATAGATATTAGATATCCAGTCTCTGATAGAAATCATATGATTTTCCTGAAAGAAATTTGCTGGGGGTGGATTTATTGGAAATGGCATTGAAGCTAATAGAAATCAGGCAATGGGTTTGACGGCAACTGGGAGGTGGATCTGAGAAATCAGATGGAAATGAAGCTGTGGGCCTGACAGAACTCAAGCAACAGAACTGAAGGAAATCGGGTTGCAGATCTAATGGAAGGTAGAAATTGAACGATTATTTTTATGTAAGTCATACAAATGACTGTTAGAAATCAGGCGAGGAGATTGATAATGATTAAGTGGTGAATCTGATAGAAAGTGGTGGTCACTTCAGAAGAAATCAGAGTGAGCTGTGGGTCCAATAGAACTCACATAGCAGAACCAAAAGAAATTAGACAGGAGATCTGATAATAATTGAATAGCCATTCTGCAGGAAATTGGGCAGTACATAGTGGGTCTCAAAAAAATTGAGTGGAAACAAAAACTAGACAGTATGTCTCATAAACATCAGGGTGGAAGGATGTTTCCTGAAAGAAATCAGATCGGTCTGAAACAAGATAGAGTTGGGCCTGAAAAAATGAGGTGACAGGTCCTATAGACATAGGGCTCTTAGACCAAAAGAAATCAGGTAGTGGACTGAAAGAAACCTGGGCGTAGGTCGAAAAGAATGCAGGTAAGTCGAAGAAAAATCAGGCAGCGGACAGGGAAACCCAGGTGTGGGATCAGCAGGGTGCGGGCTCCTTAAGTTGTTAGGCTCTGCTCCCAGCCAGCAGATGGGGGAAAGAGAGGGCGGAGCCTGGCCCCATGGAAGGCTGGTGCTCCACCTGGCGTGCCCCTCAGGTACGGCAGCTGCAGGAGGGGGCAGCCCAGCTGCGGACGGTGTATGCGGGCGAGCATGCCGAGGCCATCGCCAGCCGGGAGCAGGAGGTGATGCAGGGCTGGAAGGAGCTGCTGGCAGCCTGCGAGGACGCCCGCCTGCACGTCAGCTCCACGGCCGACGCCCTGCGATTCCACAGCCAGGCCCGGGACCTGCTCTCCTGGATGGATGGCATCGCCGGGCAGATTGGGGCAGCTGACAAGCCCAGGTGCCCCTCCTCACACCTCAGGCTTCCTACCTGCCTCTGGGCAGCCACTGCCAGCCCATCAGTAGCCCCCTTCCCATAAGAAATCACAATAGCCAATATCTGTGTGTCACTTCTGTGTGCCAGGCACTATTCTAAATGCATCATGTGTACTAAGACCCCTTGTCAGGCCTGGCATTGGGGACTCAGAGCATGGGGCGTCCTCCTGCCTCTGTCCTTCCCAATCGCCCACTACTATCCTCTATGTGGGGGTGTCATGGCATGGGATGGGTTACAGCCAGAATAGGGACAGGGAGGTACGGGACCATATGTGTGTGGCTTAACCTGGTGGGCACTGATTTATTGCCCACATAATGGTTCACTGAGTCTGGTAGGAGCCTGTCCCACAGTGATAGGGAACCAGGTGCCTTTCTTGGCCCTGGGTGTTGTTTGCTGGACCCTCTGTATCCAGCTGCAGATGAGAAAAAGAGGATCACGTGGGAGGTTTTAGGGACTAAACAGGCACTCACGTAGCATTGTTTATATGACTGTGAGGCCTTCAGTCTACATTACTTTACTCAGCAAATATTTATCGAATGCCTACTGTGCGATAGATGGTGAGCAAAGCCAAGCCCCTGCCCCGATGCAACTTACATTCTGAGGGTGGAGACAGGCAACAGATACGTAAACACACACCTAATAGTATTTCAGATGGTAATAAGGGCTCTGAAGAAAAATAAAGCAAAGTAAGGGGACGAGGTGCTAGCTGGCAAGGCCTCTCTGAAGATATGATGTTTGAGACCCGAATAAAGTGATGGTAAAGTTTGGGAAGAAGGGTTCTCCAGGTGGAGTGGTCAGCAGGTACAAAGGCCCTGAGGCTGGTTGTGCTTAGGCATGTTGGAGGAAGAGCCAGACAATCTGTGACTGCATGGAGGGAGTGAGGAGAGAGTGGAGAGAGGCGGGAAATGACGTTTAAGGGGCAGAAGGGTATGGTGAGGAGTTTGCCCTTTTTCAGAGTGAGAAGGGAGCCATGGGAGAGTCTAGAACGGGGGAGTGATGTGATATGATGTACATTTGAGAAAGATCACTCCAGATGCCTTGCGAAAAGTAGGATATGGAGAACAAAGATGGAAGCAGGTAGACCAGTCAGGAGGCTGCTGCTGCTGATTCTGGCTTGGGTCAGTGTGGTGGCTGTAGAGATGGGGAGAAGGGATTGCTTTTAGGAATTTACAAAATCTTTTCATTATAAAAAATTTCAAGTATACACGGAAGTAGCCATAACAGTATAGTGAACCCGCATATTCATAGTGAACACTTGGCTTGAACAACTATCAATATTTGGCCAATCTTGTTTCATCTATAAACTCCCCCATGTCCCCCTTCTACCCCTTGCTGAGTTATTTTGAAACAAATCCCAGGTGTCATGTCATTTCACAGGCTATGCTTTAAAGTCATAAATGTCCAGTCTTGACTGATGGATTAGCTTCAAGGACTGAGGGAAAAAGGAGCCGAGGATGAATGATGGGCAAATTGACAGACATGGAGAATTTCAGGGGGGAATCGGATCGTTCTAGAGAGTCTAAGTCTTAGGTATCATTACAATGTGAAACTTTCAGAAATAAGTTTGGCCATTTTAAGCCTTTTAAAGCTATACTTGCTGACCCATGGAACCTTTGGAAATTTGGAATTTGTTTTGGACATAGGACAGCGGGGTACGGCGCTGTCCAGTAGTTTCTACGATGCAAGCCACAAATGTGAACCACATATATAACAAGATTTTCTTGTAACCACATTAAAAATGTAAAGAGAAGCAAGTGAAAATTAATTTTACTAATTCATTTTATTTAACCCAGTATATTCAAAATATTATCACTTCAACATGTAGTTAATATTAAAATTATTGAGATATTTTATTCTTTTTTATACTAAATCTTCACAATATGGTGTGTACTTTACACTTCAACACATCTCAGTTCAGACTAGCCACGTTTCCACTGCTCAGTCACCACCTACGTCTAGTGGCTGCTGTACTGACCAGCACACTTAAAAGGTTAGAATCATTGGCTAGTGGAACATTCAGAAGCATAGCTTTAGGAAATTGGAAAAATTTGGATCTTGCAATCCTAGTTTAGAATCACAAAAATGTGACATTGTAGCACCCTGGAGAAAGGTGGAATCGTTGAATCAGTGGAGAACCTTGGACCCTCAGAATTTGGGCATAAAAGGTGGGTGTCTGGAGATTGTGTGGAACTTCGGCCTCAGAGATCTGGGCTCCTCTGTGACTATGGGGCGGGCTGAGGGAAGCCACCTGTGGCTCAGATCCCTGCCTGCTGCCCGCTGCCCGCTGTAGGGACGTGTCGTCAGTGGAGGTGCTCATGAACTACCACCAGGGCCTGAAGACGGAGCTGGAGGCACGGGTGCCTGAGCTGACGGCCTGCCAGGAGCTGGGGCGCTCTCTGCTGCTCAACAAAAGTGCTATGGCTGACGAGGTGGGGAGGGGCGCAGGGGGCCCCTCTCTGCCATTCGTGCCCATTGGGGTGGGAGCCGCCCTTGATGCCTCTCCCACCTACCCACCACTCCCAGATCCAGGTACAACTGGACAAGCTGGGAACCAGGAAGGAGGAGGTGTCGGACAAGTGGGACCGCCATTGGGAGTGGCTGCAACAGAGTGAGTGGGGGCCCAGACACACATGGCTCGAGGGCACAGGGACATGCTCCGGTGGGTTTGAAAAGGCCCAGAGGGGTGACACAGGCATGCTTTGCACACCACTCACTCACGGGTCCCCAGTAGCAAACATGAAGGCCTGGCAGGGTGGACAAGGGGTCTGCCTTGCCATTGAAGCCCTGGTGGCAGGTACCTAGGGGAGAAGTTGGTGCCCTCAGAAGTAGCTCCAGCCTCTCTGATTCCTGCAGAGCTCAGAGTGGTCAGTGCTGAGCATCGAGGAAGCCAGAGGGGTGTGGAAGGCCAGAGAAGACAGCCTCTGCCCCATGAAGGGCCCCCGGGTACCCCAACACAATTACCCCATGTGTCTCCCCTCAGTGCTGGAGGTGCACCAATTTGCCCAGGAGGCGGTGGTGGCTGATGCCTGGCTGACAGCCCAAGAGCCACTTCTGCAGAGCCGGGAGCTGGGCAGCAGCGTGGATGAGGTGGAGCAGCTTATCCGGAGACACGAGGCCTTCCGCAAAGCAGCCGCAGCCTGGGAAGAAAGGTTCAGCTCTCTGCGGCGCCTGACCACGGTCAGCACCCAGATCCTGCCCCAGCCCCCCACCTGGAGCCCTGCCCCATCCCTCTATAGAGATAGACATGCTGAGACTTGGTATTTAACGCTGTGTTGAGTGAGGCAGAGACAGACCCTCACGGGGTTCCGAGCCCTGGAGGGGGTGGGTGGCGGCAGGGACTGACCTAGCACCAGACAGTGACAGCCCAGGGCTGAGATGGGGAAGCACAGGGGGCTGTGGGAGCCTGGACGCACTTGGCCTGGTCTGGAGGAGAAGAGACCCTTGTAGTCAGAGGCTTAAGGTCCTGGGTGGGGGGACATTCAGGAAGGAGGCTGGCGTGGGGCGGGGGGGGGGGGCAGAAAGGCAGCTGGAGAAAATGATGATATAGCTAATCCTTAACACTTGATGTTTGAGGGAGAAAATAGGAATTAGATTCCTTGCAGAGAGCAAAGCATGGGCACAGGCCTGGACAACCTTGCTTTGTCACGACCAAAACACTAATAAACTGGGTGGCGAGGCCGACAACCCAGAGCCGCCTTCCCAGGCCACCCTCCCCCCACACCGCCCTCCATGCCTCTCCTTCCCCAGATCGAGAAACTCAAGGCAGAACAGAGCAAGCAGCCGCCCACCCCTCTGTTGGGGCGAAAGTTCTTTGGGGACCCCACGGAACTGGCGGCTAAGGCGGCGCCTCTGCTGCGGCCAGCGGGTTACGAGAGGGGCTTGGAGCCCCTGGCCCGCCGGGCCTCGGACACTCTGTCTGCCGAGGTGCGGACCCGGGTTGGGTACGTGCGCCAGGAGCTCAAGCCCGAGCGCCTGCAGCCGCGCATCGACCGGCTGCCGGAGGTCCCGGGGAGGGTGGAGCCCACGGCCCCGCCAGCGGGACGAGTGGACGTGGTGGAGACCCCCGGGGTCCCCGCGGCGGCGGAACAGGTCCGGCCACGGCCGGAGCGGCAAGAGTCAGCTGATCGCGCCGAGGAGCTGCCCAGGAGGCGGCGGCCGGAGCGGCAGGAATCGGCGGATCAATACGAGGAGGCTGCGCGTAGGCGGCGGCCAGAGCGGCAGGAATCTGTGGAGCACGAGGCGGCGCACAGCCTTACCCTGGGCCGCTATGAGCAGATGGAGCGGCGGCGCGAGCGGCGCGAGCGACGGTTGGAGCGGCAGGAGTCCAGCGAACAGGAGACACCCGCCAGAGGAGAGCTGGCCAGGGGGTGAGGCCCCGCGTGTCCAGGGAGTGAGGGAAGGGGGACCGGAGAGCTCCTGGAGCCGCGCAGGCCCAGTGGAGAGGGTTTCCAGGCTCAGAACTGCCTAGCGAGAGGAAGAGAGTCGTGGTACCCATTTTGCAGAGATGCAAACTAAGGCTGAAAGAGGGTAGGCGACATGCCCATTGTTCCACAGCGGCAGTTCGAACCGTTGAAAGAAAGGACAGAGTTAGCCAGAGTGTGTTATGCAGATCAATCCAATCAGTTGTGTCACCAGAAAATGGTCTTGGGTCAGATGTTTCAGTGACAACGACTTCCTGATCTAATTTCATATTTTACGAACATATGCTGAGTGCCTACCCTGTGTGGTATGTGCCGGGGAGCGCAGCGACCCAGCCAGCCCTAGCCTTGCTTTCATGGGGCTCACATTCCAGTAGGGGGAACAGATTTGTCACCAGACAGTGATGACCTAGAATGATCGGGGCTGGGATGGGGGAAATCCAGGGGACTTGGGAGCTCAGAGGTGGGTAGGAAAAGGCAACAGTACCTTCAAAGGCTAGAAGGCACCAGTTTGCATTTTGCTCTTTATGCTGCTTAAAACTCAAAGGGGAAAGAGGTTCCGTCCTCCATTCATTCAGCAGCCATGGCCTGAGCACCTGTGGTGTGTCTAAGGCCAACATCTGAGAGGCAGCTGCATAAGCAGACAGGGGTCTGGCACCTGGGGCCAAGAAGTAGAGGCTGCTCCAGCCAGCCAGGCTGGTCCCTGGGAGAAGGCACCCCACTTCCATTGGGTCTTTCTGCCCCCCTACCCCCAGGAAGGCCACCCTGGCTGACATTGTGGAGCAGCTACAGGAGAAAGAGGCAGGCCCAGGGCTCCCTGTTGGGGTAAGTTGAGCCTCTGAATGGGTGGGGAATGGGGACACTAGCTCCTAGCCCTGGGTCCCCGCATCTGAACCCTGCAGAGAGACTCACGGAATGGAAAGGGTCCCCAGATGCTCCCCATAATATTAAAATTTCTCCCTTAGATTAGGCCACAGACCTCAGAGACTCCTTCCCCCTCCACACACACTCTTCCTGTATCTACCCTGGACTTTCTCCAGTCTCAAATTTCCTTACAATCACACACAGAAGGAAGCCCCAGATTCCTCCTACAGACAGCTGGGATACCCTCCTGCCTGCACCCCACCTCCACTCGGGCCCCCTCCTTCCTAAGCTAAGATCAAAAGGGACTCCAAACCTAGGAGGAGTCCTGGCACTCACTCCCAAGAAGGTGGGGCCCCTGAGAGTTGAGCCTCCAGCCCTGAGGTCCTCCCATACAGATGGCCCTCCGAGACAGATGGCCCTGCAGACAGATGGGACCCCTAGAGCAGTGAGTTCCTCCAGATGGACCCCCCCACCCCCCACTATGGACAAGCACCCTTCTTCCCCCTCCCTTCACACAGCCGTCGCTGCCTCAGCCTCGCGAGCTTCCCCCCGGCCGCCTGCCCAACGGGCTTGAGCCGCCCGAGCGGACACCTCGGCCGGACCGGCCGCGGGCGCGGGACCGGCCCAAGCCGCGACGGCGGCCGCGGCCGCGAGAGGGTGGTGAGGGCGGGGGAAGCCGGCGCTCGCGCTCCGCTCCAGCCCAGGGCGGCTCCGCCCCGGCGCCTCCACCACCGCCCACTCACACAGTGCAGCACGAGGGCTTCCTGCTGCGCAAGCGCGAGCTCGACGCTAACCGCAAGTCGTCCAACCGGTGAGCGTGTGGGCGGGGCTTTGGAAAGCAGGTCTCAAGCTCAGCATCTCTAATGAGTGACTAGGTGGACCTGAGGAGGGGGTGGGGCTAAACTTCAGGGCATCCAACCGCTGGCGGGGTAGGTGGGGCCTTATGAGGGGCGGGACTTAATGTCGAGGAATCAAGCAATAAACAGGAGTGGCCTAAGATTAGTGTGTCCGATGGGTGAGCGGGCGAAGCTCAGATGGGACGGGACCTGAATAAAATGTTCCAACCGTGAGTAAATTGCGACCCAATCTAATAGCAACGAATCCAGGAATTAGTTAAAACTAATAGCAACTGGATGTGGGGTATAGAGGTTTTCAATAGCTCGCGAAGTGGAGCCCGGAGAGGTCAACACAACCAGTGAGTGGGGCGAGTTCACCCTCGAAGTTTCAAACTGGGGGAAGATCTTAAGAGGGAGGAGCCCAAACTAGGGCTGTGGACACCCCATATAGGTGTCCAAATGGGTGCCTAACGGTGATGCGTTTACTCTTGGAGTCCAGCTCCTAGTTGTCCAACCCCTTTTTGTCCATCTGGGAGACAGAATCTAGGGAGAGGTGAAGCCAAAATGGGTAGCCCTGGCCAACGAGCAGAGGCCTAGATCCAAGACGTGAATGGGCAGAACCGGCCGAGATGGCCTGTGGGTCTCGGGTAGTCTGTCTTCCCGGTGCTGAGGCCAAAGTGGGGCTAAGTGGGCATCTTGGTATATGTTGCTTTTGGGGGACTTCCTCCTCCCCGGTTGGGGCTTTGGCTGAATAGGGAGACAGGAATTCCTCATTCCAGGCAGAAAACCAGTAGCTCTCCTTTCAGGAGGTTCCATGGGAGGTGGAGTGGGTAGGAACAGCCCAAGCAAAAGGCTTATGGAGGAGACAGCTGAAGTCTGGCCTTCTAGAAATTCTATGTGGGAGGGGATAAGGCAAAGTACTGAGACTTAGACTCCCTTCAGCTTAGGAACACCCAAAATCTTATTGCCATAGAAGGAACACCCAAAATCTTATTGCCATAGAAGGAACACCCAAATCTTATTGCCCAACTAGAGCAAAGACCCTGAGGGAGGAGGGCTCAGGCAGATTCAGCCCATGAAGGCTATCGATGAGGAGTACCCAGGCAGAGTGCTGCGACTCTGCCTTGAGCCCTGTCTCACTGCCCCAGGTCGTGGGTGAGTCTGTACTGCGTGCTCAGCAAGGGAGAGCTGGGCTTCTACAAGGACGCCAAGGGCCCGGCATCCGGGGGTACGCATGGTGGGGAGCCACTGCTCAGCCTGCACAAGGCCACCAGCGAGGTGGCTAGTGACTACAAGAAAAAGAAGCATGTCTTCAAACTCCAGTGAGTCCCCCTATGGGTGAGAGGGAGGGATCCAAGGCCCAGCTATGACCTGCTCCCTGGGAGGACAGTTGGTGCACTCATGGGCCAGGCCCCTGCCCCAGATCCCCCAAGTCCTGTGTCCCTTCCTACAGGACCCAGGATGGCAGCGAATTTTTGCTCCAGGCTAAAGATGAGGTGAGATCTGGTCTTTTCTCTCCCCTATTCAGACCTCAGGAACCACCTGGCTGGCTGGTTCCTGGCCCAGAGTGATGGGGCTGTGAGAGGAGAAGCACAAGCCTGAGTTGCCAGGCCTGTAATCGGAAAGCCCATGGGCACCGAGAGCCCAGGGGAAGTTCCTAACCTAACTAAAGGGGCAGTGGGTCGGGTGAGAGATGGAGAATCAGGAGGGCTTTGCAGAGGCTCCAGGACGAAGTCCAACCTCCTTACCTTGGCCTCTGAGGTGAGAATGGAAAGATAGGAGGGAATTAGCTAATAAAAAGGGAGGAGGATAATACAGGTAGAGGGAACAGCAAGTGCAAAGAAGTAGAGATGCAGAATTGCAAAACATTCAGTGTTTGAGGAGAGTTGAAGGGGAAAGTTTCCCAGAGGTTGGGTTTGTCCTAAGGGCACTGGGGAGCCGAGGCAGAGTTTTGAGGAAGGGAGGATTACAGCGATACATAAGAAAGATCCCTTTGTCTACCACTTGTAGGATAGATTGGAGAGTGCACGAGTTGGAGCATGGAGCCCAGGAGGTGGCCAGGGCAGGAACTCAAGTAGGAGAGCACAGGCTGGACCTGGGCAGGCGGGTGGGGAGGAGAGAAGGAAGTGGGTGAGAGAGACAGGAACATGAGTGGACTTTGGGACTGGAGCTAAGAGTAGAGATCGGGGGAGGAGGAGCAGCGATGGAGGTGATTTGAAGAGATGTTGAAAATAACACTTTTTATATCATTCAGCCTCACAGGAGGCTATGAAGTAGGCCTTTGTTTTCTCCCTGCCTCTTTATCTTTTAAATGGAGGTAAAAATAGTTTTCCATCTAAGGTTATTGTGAGAATAAGTTGTTAACATGTATTTACAAGAGCCCGGTAAATGTCAGTGCTCTATAAATGTCTGCTGATATTTTTTGTTGTTTATCTCTATAGTGGGAATTAGATGTAATCATACTGCATAGGATTAAGCAGATTAATCCACAAAAGTACTTACGACAGAGCCAGGCAGGTAATCAGTGTTATCAAACTGTTTGCAGCAGTATTATTATCATCATCATCATCATCATTATTATTCCATGTAATAGATGAGGAAACTAAAGATCAGAGGACAATCTCATTCCAGACTCATCTATTACTCAGTGTCCTCTCTTCTAAATGCGGACTGTGTGCCCTGTTTCACTCTCCAGGAGGAAATGAACGGCTGGCTGGAGGCTGTGGCTGCTTCAGTCGGGGAACACGCCGAGATCGCCCGCTGGGGACAGACACTACCCACCACATCGTCCACAGACGAGGGCAACCCCAAGCGGGAAGCGACGGAGCGCAGGGCCAGCGGGCGCCGGAAGTGACTTCCCACCCCCAGGGCCTGACAGGACTCCCCCTGTTCCTGCACTCCGCACAGCGGACACAAAGACACTCTCTTCCGCAGGGGCTGGAGCCCCTAGTTCCACTAATACTGCGGACTCGCCATGACGGGCACTGGAAAGGAGGGGACTTCTCCTGCACCCCAAGAAGTGGTGGGGGAATTGCTACCCCTATAGCCATATGTCGGCCCCTTCCTGCTCGCCACCCCACCCCAGGTGCTGGGGCTTCATTATTTTTATGCAATAACTGAGCTGGGGGCGCGGCGGGTAAGGGGCCAGTTGAGCCAAGCCCCCTGCCTGGATCCCCAGATCCTGCCCCAAGAAGCTGGGGTGGTAGGGGAGATAATTCCTGCCCCCTCTCCGCCCTAGGGATGGGCACGGGGGCGCTGGTGAGGTCCCCTGGACCATCCAGGGTGCTAGGGGGTGGGGAGGGGACGCCCCTTCCCCACCTTTACCTCACTTCCGATGCTGCCTTGATCTCTGTTTGGGAAGGGGTAGTGAAGGGGCCGTAGCCCCCGCACTCCGCCGTCTCAGAGCCATGTGGTTAAATCCTGATTTAGTTTATTTTTGCAAAATGTCGACCTCCTCCTCTCCCAGTCCGCCCCGCATCCGCGAAGGCTTTTAATGGGAGGGACGTCAAAGTTCAAAACTGTCTTCCTCTCTCCTCCCCCCTCCAGCTGTAAAGGCCACTTGGTGAGGGGAGGGGCGAGGGGAAGCCCTCCCCCTGCATGCTTCTGGCTGGAGCACCTCCTAGGGGAGCGGGGGACCCGGGTCGTGGGCAGTCCCCACGGTCCCCTGGAGAAGCGGCTGGGGCCCGGGGGTGTGGAACGGTGTGGCAGGCGCACACTGTATGTACCTATAATAAATCCTTTGGCTTTGACGGTCTACGTTGGTTTGTTCGCGTTTCAAGGGCTGGGGGCGGGGAGAGATTGTGGCTGCGGAGAACATTTAGATGACTCCCTTGGTGTGGACTAATTTCGGCGTCTAAACACGTGCCCCCGACGAAGCACCTACATATCATTCCTAAAATGGGAACCCCAGAAGGATGGAGGAATGTTTTGTTAACCCTCGTACCAAACTTCCCCAAAAGAGCCGCCAGGTCCGCCCCGTCCAGGACAGGAAAGGCGGATCCCTTTAAGGAGGCAGAGAATTTAATGCGACGGATGAGTGCTTCGTCCAATCGCCGGCGGCTCAGGGAGTCTCTGGACCAGTGAGCACGCGGTAGGGGCGGGGCGGGAAGCACACCCGGAAGCGAGTGCGGGCCGGCCGGCTCGCCTGGGGGCCATGGCAGCCGCGGCGCCAGCAGCGGAGGGTGCCCCAAGTCGGGGGCCTCCGGGGGAGGTGATTCATCTAAATGTGGGAGGCAAGAGGTGAGTGTAGGAGATTCCTGAGGCCTACCCTCAGGGGCGGGGAGCAGGGTGGGAGTACCTACCTCTCCCAGGGGAATCCTGGCCTCAAGGATTGCTCCGCCCCCTGCGGGAGGCGCGGGAGCCTCAACTGGCGCCTGTGGAGGGTAGGGAATTCCAGGCCTGGGGTAGAGTCCGCATTTCTCACCCTCCCTGCATCATCTCGCGTCTGCTCACTTTCCTCGCACAGATTCAGTACCTCTCGCCAGACTCTCACCTGGATCCCAGACTCATTCTTCTCCAGGTGACTGGGAGAGCAAGTTTGGGGTGGGGGTTGAGGGGCAGGAGGAGAAAGTATGGGGTGACCTAATCTCCCCGCCCCGCACACACACACACCCCGGCCTTTGACACCTTCTCTGCGTCCCCTCCCTGCAGTCTTCTGAGCGGACGCATCTCGACACTGAAAGATGAGACCGGAGCCGTGAGTAGAGCAAGAGCTGAAACGCGGCGGCGGGTAGGAGGAGGGACAGGACCCCTCTCTCTGCTGAATTCATCCTCCGCACCCCTTCTCCGCAGATCTTCATCGACAGGGACCCGACTGTCTTCGCCCCCATCCTCAACTTCCTGCGCACAAAAGAGTTGGATCCCAGGTTGGCATGGAGGATAAAGGGGAGTCCTCCACTGCCTTCACCTCCTGAGAAGTCTCTTCTGCCCTTCAGAATGTTCACTTAAGCTCCTTGATCATTTTTAAATTATGTGTCTTTAGAATTCCCCCCAACACACAGACAGATACACACACACACACATTTTCAGAGACCATCGCTTCTTAGGATCTTGATCTTGTCAAAACTGGCTATTCTTGGGATTCTCTGAGCAGTTTTGAAAAATTTCTCTTCAGAATTCTCTGCCCAAACCCACTCCCCAGACCCTGACTCCTAGTCATTTCTGCCACCCAGGGGTGTCCACGGTTCCAGCCTTCTTCACGAAGCCCAGTTCTACGGGCTCACTCCTCTGGGTAAGTGGGGGTCCCATTAGCATCCTTACTGCATAGAAAACCACCTCTCTCCTGAAAGAAGGTTGGGTTAGAGCTGACAGCACTGAATTTGGTCCTGGGTCTCTAGGAATTAGTGGTATTCTGTGGAGAAAAGGATGGGGGAAGGGGAAAGGGATTGGCGGCATTGCCCCCCAAGTCCCAAGTCCCAGCCTTTGAGTCCTCCCTTAGTTCGTCGTCTGCAGCTGCGAGAGGAGCTGGATCGATCTTCTTGCGGAAACGTCCTCTTCAATGGTTACCTGCCTCCACCAGGTGGGCACTATTAAGGGATGGAGCAGAAGGTGGGTGGAATAAAGACTACATTTCCCATTAGGCTGCAGTCTTTGGGTGCCTGCTGTGATGAGGCCTAAGACAATAAGGGAGTTGTAGTTCTATATCAGATGCTCAGATTGATGCTTGGAAAGGAAGTAGGAAGTAGGAAACAGCATTTCCAATGAGACAATGGACCAGCTGTCCCCTTGAGGCTCTGTCGCATGTCCTAGAGCCTGATGGGAGTTGTAGTCCAGGTTTGATTTCTTTGTGGGAAGGCTTAGGAAGAACTGGGGTCCTTTGCAGGGAGGGGAGAAATATTAAAGGGGAGTTATTGGCTATAATCTCCATGAGACTTTGGTGCAGCCAGCCTACCGGCCAAAGAAAATATGCCCCAGTTGTTATTGGGAACTGTAGTCTACTAAGCTTTGCTGATTGGTATAGAAGGAACAGAGTGGGGAAATTCAATTTATGGCTTTGTTTCCCTAATCTTAGTCAATCCCTACTACTTCATGAAGTTTACCAAATATGAAGACCTATGCTCTTGTTTTCTTACCATAGTTTTCCCCTGTTTTTAAAAATCATTTTAAGTAAAAGGTTTATATCACTACCTTTATACCATAAATAAGTAAACACAAAAATAGGGCCCAAACATTATTCCATTTCTTAAAAGGAAAGAGTAGCAGATATTGAAGAGGTGTCAATATCATGGCAGCGCCAAACCGACTCTTCTTTTGTGATGGGCCGAATGGAACTGCAAAGGGAGTAACTTGCTGTGTGATTCAATTTCATTAAATGCCCTGTCCCCACACCACCTAAATCTTGTTCTCCAGGAGGTTATGTTCCACACCTGAGGAAATCAGTATCTGGCAGATTTTAAGTGCTTGCTACATGGCCACTATGATGATTATTGTCACTCTGCCCTTCCTCCCTGCTTTAGTGTTCCCGGTGAAGCGGCGGAACCGGCATAGCCTGGCAGGGCCCCAGCAGGCAGGGGGACGCCCAGCCCCCGTTCGACGGAGTAATACCATGCCCCCCAACCTGGGCAATGCAGGGCTGCTGGGTCGAATGCTGGATGAGAAAGCCCCTCCCTCCCCATCCGGTAAGGTTCTGTCTTCTGGGAGCTTGGAACAGCCAGTGGAGCCCCTGTGACCCTGCCCTGACCCCTCCTCTCCCCCCAAGGGTTGCCGGAGGAGCCGGGAATGGTGCGCCTGGTGTGTGGACACCACAACTGGATCGCCGTGGCCTATTCCCAATTTCTTGTCTGCTACAGGTGCTTGAAGAGGGCAGTGACAGGAGGCTTTGAGCCCTGTTGATGGGGAGGGCTTGGGGTGAGGGTTGATGATGTCCCCCAATCCAACAGGCTGAAGGAAGCCTCTGGCTGGCAGCTGGTGTTTTCCAGTCCCCGCCTGGACTGGCCCATCGAGCGACTGGCACTCACAGCCCGGGTGCTGGGTGGGGCTTTGGGTGAGCACGACAAGATGGTGGCAGCAGCCACCGGCAGCGAGATCCTGCTATGGGCTCTGCAGGCAGAAGGCGGTGGCTCTGAGATAGGTATGGCACCAGGCTTTTTCCAGAACCTTCTGTCCTTGAGAATTCTTCTCCAGCCTGTGATCTACTAGAATTCTCTACCCCATTAGCATTCTATGGCCAGTTAAATTACCACACCACCCCCCCCCAGCCCCATGTAATTCTTACAACCATGAATTCTTTTAGTTATTAGGATGTTCCAACCCTTTAGAATTCTGTATCCTGTTAGGATTCTTTAGCCTGTTAGAAAAATCCACCCACATACAGTTAATTCTCTCCTCTGTCAGAATTCACTGCCCTGTTAGATTTCTTTGCTTTGTTGAAATTCTCAGTGCCAGTGGAATCCAAAGCCTGTTAAGATTCTGTATTCCTAGTAGAAATCTCTGACTTGTTAACTGATCTATTCCCTAACAAATCTCAGTCCTCATGACAATCCCCCCTCCTTCCTGCTGGAACCCTCTATCCTACAAGGATTCCATGGCCAACTGAATCTTCTGGCCCTTGGAACTCTTCCTGCCAGCCCTCTTCTCCCCCATGATGTGGAGTCCTGCCTAGCTGAGTGCTCCTTGCCCTCTGCAGGGGTCTTCCATCTGGGGGTGCCTGTGGAAGCCTTATTCTTCGTCGGGAACCAGCTCATCGCCACGAGCCACACGGGGCGTATCGGGGTGTGGAATGCCGTCACTAAACACTGGCAGGTCAGAATGGCCAGCTTGGCTCTCCTTTATCCCAGGTGTCCAGGCTGCACAGACACTGGGAGGGGTTCCTTTCTGCCTCCCCCACCCCCTGGAGAGAGCCAGTGAGCCCAGCAGTGGGCCAGAGCCTGGGCGTGTTTGCTGAAGGCCTAAAGAGCATCAGGGAGGCCTTCCTGGAAGAGGCTGCCAAGCTGACAGGAAGGATGGGTGGGTTTGGAAAGGAGGAGAGAGGATTCTCCAGGCACTGGATCGGGGACCAAGTGAGGGGAGATGGTGTAGGAGACAGAAACCCACAGAGAGACATGTCAACATCTGTCATTCTCTCTGCACCTCTAGCCATGTCCAAAATGTAAAAAAGTACACCTGGAGTAGTTTTTTTTGTTTTCCCCTCCTACTAAAGTGTGAGTATTGGAGAGAGAGAGACAGACAAACAAGCGGGGAAAAACAGCTGGACTCATCGGCTCAGGACAGCAATCAAAAAAAAGCGAAGCAGGAAGAAAAGAAACAGACAGAGAGAGAGAGAGAGAAGGGTGGCTAGAGAGGAACCAGGACTGAGTGACTGTTGTAGACGAAGGGACGCAGATACATGGAGATGAATAGAGAAATGTCAGAAACACAGAGGCAAGAAGAGGCCAAGAAACTGAAATGCCGACCAAGAGGCACTCAGAGACAGAGAGACACACATCGAGATAGGCCTGAAGCAGGCAAGGCTGGAGGATAGTGGGTCTAGGAACCCCGGTGGCTTCTAGAGTGGGGAGGGGCGGGCACGCCAGGAGCGGGCACTGCGGAGGCAGCAACAGAGGCTGAAGCAGGGAGCGAGTCCTTCGCCACAGCCTGCCCTGCCCGTCCCCAGGTCCAGGAGGTGCAGCCCATCACCAGTTACGATGCGGCAGGCTCCTTCCTCCTTCTGGGCTGCAACAACGGCTCCATCTACTATGTGGGTGAGCAGCAGCCGGCACCTAGGGGCCGGAGAACCTTCCCGGGACGTGGGAGAGAAGGCGGGAGGCCGGGGCGCCTTGAACAAGCCTGTTCCACCCACGGCAGATGTACAGAAGTTCCCCCTGCGCATGAAGGACAATGACCTCCTTGTCAGTGAGCTCTACCGGGACCCAGCAGAAGACGGCGTCACAGCCCTCAGCGTCTACCTCACGCCCAAAACCAGTAAGCTCTGATCCGGTTTTCCCCTCTGCCATCAGCAGCCAGATTCAGCCGTCATTTAGTCATTCAACAAATACTCCCTGAGTACCACTTACATATATAAGCACCGTTCTAGGCGCTGGACCACGGGCAAAATTGACCACTAGCTGTTCATCTGTGGGTTTCTTTCCCATCTCTGCAATAAGGGCACGATGCTTGCATGCTCAGAAAACAAAGAGGAGGCGAGTTTTACAGTGAACGAAATCGAGTTCTCTCACTTGAGACAGCTTTCTGTGTGTGTGTCCTTGACCTCAAATACAGAGAAATGGCTTAATTTTTATTTGTTTTTATTGAGATATCATTCACATACCATAAATTCACCACTTTAAAGTGCAATTAGCTGATTTTTAGCAGATTCACAAGGTTGTACGACCATCGCCACGATCTCATTCCAGAAGATGATTTTTATCACCCCAAAAAGAAACCCTGAACTCATGAGCAGCCATACCCCATTCCTCCTTCTGGACAGCCCTGGAAACCTAATCTTTCTGTCTCTATGGGTTCGCCTCTTCTGGACAGTCCATGCAAATAGAATTATATAATATATAGCCTTTTTGCCTCTGGCTTTTTTCACTTAGCATGATGGTTAATTATTTTATTTCTTATGATTAGTGCTTTCTGGATCTTGAGATGCCTTTGCCTGTCTCCAGGTTGTGAAGTGAAGATTTCCCCCTATGTTTTCTTCTAGAAGCATTGTAATTTTAGCTTTTACACATAGGTCTGTTCCACTTCAGATTAACTCATATGTATGGTGTGAGGTAAAGGTCATGGTACATTTTTTTCTAGCAGGAGTAAATAATACACCTAACTTCACAGCATGTCGTCATGTAAGACCCCATTTTTTAAATTTAAATATAGTTGGTATATATTAGTTATATAAGTTTTAGGTGTGTAATATAGTGATTTGACATGTTTATACCTTAAAACTAATTCTAGTAATCCTCTGTCACCATGCAAATTTATCATAGTATTATTAACTGTATTCTACTTCGCTTTCCCCCTCCCCCCCTACACTCGTAAGGCCCCTTTCTTATTCATTTATTCCTTTCCTCCCTTCCCCTGCCCCTCCACCACATGTCACTGTTCTAACATGATTAGCATTTATCTTTTCATTTGTATGTGTCCTTACAAAATGGGTGATGTGAACAGGTTTTGAACTTGCGTAAACGATACCGGATCTCTGTCTCAGTTGTCCTCTTACTATTAAACCTGCCCTGGGTTTAATACCCACTATATTGTGATGCATAACCTTGATCCGTTGCTTTTAACTGCTGCATGAAATATTAACCACATTTTTCCTACCCCTAGTCCTTCGGGTGGCCCATTAAGTTTCTGACACTTGCAAAATAACTTTTTCCCCTCTGGAAAGTTGGCAAGGGCCGGGAGTCCCTCAGACACACAGGATTTCACTTTCTTGTCTTGTTGTCTATCTATTTATATGTGTCTCTATGGTTTTTTCCCCCTTTCTCTTTAAGCACATCTCTTTCTGTATCTGTCCGTCTGCCCATATATTCCTGTGACTCATTTCTCAGTCCCCCACGTCTCCTGGTCTCTCTGGTTTCTCTCTTCCCTCTTGCGTTAGTTCTTTCTCTCTGTCCTGACTTCTGTCTGTTTCCCTCTGTCTGCCTGTTCTTCCATCTCCGCATCTTTTCCCTACCTTGTGAGCACCCTCTCTCTGCTTCTTGGCTCTGTCTCTGTCTTCCGTCTGTCTGTCTGTCTCTCTGCATTGGTTTCCGTCTCTCTGTGACCCTGTCTCTCTCTTCCTCCTCGGCCCCTCACCAGGCGACAGTGGGAACTGGATTGAGATCGCCTACGGCACCAGCTCAGGGGGTGTGCGGGTCATCGTGCAGCACCCCGAGACTGTGGGCTCGGGGCCTCAGCTCTTCCAGACCTTTACCGTGCACCGCAGTCCCGTCACCAAGATCATGTTGTCGGAGAAGCACCTCATCTCAGGTGGGCCTGCTGGGTGACCAGTTAGTTGCCTGTCTCCCTGCAGGAGGGCTGGCACGGATGGGAGCATGAAACCAGGTTGATGAGGGTTTCCACTGCGGGGACATGTGTAGGGAGTGACCTCCACGGGGGAGAGAAGTTTGGCCTAGAACAATAATCACGGAAGTGAGAGGATACTATAAGGGGACCAGTCTAAGGGAGAGTGAATTATTCATCAATCAGCAGATGTTTATTGAGCACCTACTGTGTGCCAGGCACGGGGGATACAGTGGTGAACAAGACAGGCCAGGTCCCTGCTCTCGTGGAGGTGATGTTCTAGTGGGGATGACAGACAATTAATTAATGAAAATATAAATCAGTGTTGGGCAATGATGAGGGCCATGAAGAAAAACAAAACCGCGTAAGTGGCTAGAGAGTGTCGGGGTCAAGGGAGAGTATGGGGTTCCAGGAAGGCCTTTCTGAGGAAGGGCCTTTGAGTAGAAACGAGGGAATGAATAGTGCAGATCGGTGGGACAAGCATTCCAGCCAGAGGGAACAGGCACTGCAAAGGCTCTGGGGCGGGAGGATGTTTGATATACCTGAGGGAAAGTGGTGAACCCCCTGTGCGCAGAGCGGAGTGGGCAAGGGAGAGAGTGGAGGTCAGGGGGGCTTGTCAGTGGGACCTTGTAAGCCACAGAGAAGACTGTCTTTGACCCTGGCTGAGATGGCACCATAGGAGGGCTCTGAGAGAGGAGAGCCGTGACCTGACACAGGTGTGGGGACAGGCCGTGAGGATGGGACAGAGGCAGGAAGCAGAGGGAGGAGGCTGCTACAGTGGTCCCGGAAGGAGACGAGATGGACAAGGGCAGTGGAGCGGGTAAAGTGAGATCAGGCTCTTAATAATTTTGGAGGCAGAGCCAACAGGATTTGTGACCATTTGGAGTTCTGGGGAAGAGACAGTTCTCCGAAAGGGTAGAATTCAGAGGGGCCTGAATCTTGACACCTTTGAAAGGGGATCCTCTTGGGGCTGAGGAAGGTTGGGCAGCCCCGGCCCAGCCTGACCCGCTGCCTGCTACCCTCAGTCTGTGCTGACAACAACCACGTGCGGACATGGTCTGTGACTCGCTTCCGAGGCATGATTTCCACCCAGCCCGGCTCCACCCCACTGGCTTCCTTCAAGATCTTGGCGCTGGAGTCGGCTGACGGGCACGGCGGATGCAGTGCTGGCAATGACATTGGTGCTTCCTGGCCCCCTACCCAGCAGACGCTCATCAGCCTCCATTGGCCCCTTCCTTACCTGACCCCTGTAGACCTCTCCTGACTCCATGTGATCCCTGACAACCTCCCTTTACTCCCAGTTCCCCCTGTTGAAGTCTGTTACCCCCACTGATTCCTGCCGACTGCCACCTGACCCAGGACCACCCCCATCCCTGATGTGCCTGAACCCCGCTGACTGTTGAGTCCTGGGAGAAGGGGGTCATCAGTGGGGAGGGGGCAGAGCCTTGGTGTCTGGAGGTCCTGGGGCCCAGCAGGCCTGAGCCCCACCCCCCCTCCCTGGCCTAGGACCCTACGGTGAGCGGGATGATCAGCAAGTGTTCATTCAGAAGGTGGTGCCAAGTGCCAGCCAGCTCTTCGTGCGTCTTTCATCTACTGGTCAGCGGTGAGGAACATCCCATCAAATGGGAAGGGTGGTCGGGGGAGAAGGCAAGTGGCTGTTTGGGTCACAGAGGCCAGAAAGGGATCTCAGCCAAGGGACACTAATGGAGCAAGGGCTGAGGGAGCATGAGCCTGGTCCAGGTTTGGGGGCTGGAGGTATCAAAGGCGCGACATAGATGGGTGGGAGTGAATCTGGAGAAGCTGGCGCCAGTGCCGGACCTCAGACAGAGACTGCCCAGTGTAGTCAGGGTGGGACAGGGGCCCCGGGCAGAGGGTTCAGGGCCGGGGTTGGGGGCCCAGGACATTGTAGGAGCTCAGGGGAGGTGCTGCCTCCAGCCTGGGAAGAGTGTGCCAGGCTAAAGGGACAAAATGTGCAGAGGCTGGGAATGGCTAATTAGGGTAGCCAGAGGGGTACAGTTGGTCCCTGGGGATCTGAGCACACAATGGAGGTGAGTGGAGTGGCGGCTGCGGAGGGGCAGGGCCTTGTTAATCAAATGGAGGAGCCGAGACTGTCCTGTGTGTACTGGGAGCCAGGGCCACCGTGAGGGGGGTGGGCTGGAGGCTGGCTAGGAGGCCAAGAGCCCAGGGAGGAGGCTGGACAGGTTCCTGGCCAGCGAGGGCAGGGCTTGACCAGGGCGACAGGGCAGGGGGGAGGGGGCCGTGTGAGAGATGCAGGAGGCATGATGATGTACAGGTGGGGGGACATTGAGGAGGCTCCTGGCCTCCTGGGACTGGAACCCAAGACGGTAGACTGGGGAATGATGAAGAAGCTCAGGGGTGGAGAGGCAGGAACGAGAGCCATAACAATGGGGACCGTGGCCCAGGAAGGGTGTGAGGAAGGGAAGGGGGCCAGGCTAGGCATTGGTGTGGCCAGGGCGACCCCCCTCCCTCCCTCTCAGGGTGTGCTCGGTGCGCTCGGTGGACGGCTCGCCCACCACCGCCTTCACGGTGCTCGAGTGTGAGGGCTCCCGGCGGCTCGGTTCTCGGCCCCGGCGCTACCTGCTCACCGGCCAGGCCAACGGCAGCCTCGCCATGTGGGACCTGACCACCGCCATGGACGGCCTCGGCCAGGCCCCTGGTACTCCCCACCCACCTCAATCCTACCCCAAGCCCCACGGGCTCTCCCGAAACCCTCTGCACAACCTCCTTCATCATGATCTCCCCCCAAGCCCTTGCCCGCTGACCCCTGTCTCTGTCCCCAACCCCTCCTTGCCCTTGCTTTTCACCCCTGTCACAGCTTCTAACCCCTGCCCCTTGACCTCTGCATCTTTTTTCTATCCTGGCCTCAATTCTTACATATGGTCTTTGTCCTTTGCCCTGTGACCCTTGTATTGCCCCCTGACCCCACTTCCTTGCCCCCCAGCAGGTGGCCTGACAGAGGAAGAGCTGATGGAACAGCTGGAGCAGTGTGAGCTGGCCCCACTGGCTTCCTCGAGGGGCTCGCTCCCCAGCCCCTCACCCCGCACCTCTCTCACCAGGTAGGCATCACTCCACGGGGGAGAGGGCAGAACGTGGTGCCCTTGGGGTGGGGGGCGGCCCAGCTGCCCCATGATAACCAGCACTGACCCTCGTCACTCCTTCAGTCTTCACTCCGCCTCCAGCAACACCTCCTTGTCTGGCCGCCGTGGGAGCCCCAGCCCCCCACAGGCTGAGGCCCGGCGCCGTGGGGGAGGCAGCTTCGTGGAACGCTGCCAGGAACTGGTGCGGAGTGGGCCGGAGCCCCGACGGCCTCCGACGCCAGCTCCCCGGCCCTCCACAGGTCTTGGGGCTCCCCTCGCACCCCCCAAGATGAAGCTCAATGAAACTTCCTTCTGAACGCAGCTGCCATGGTGCCTTTGGATACCCAGGTCCTGGGGACTCAGATGCCCCCCCACCCCTGCTTCCTGTTGGAGCCCTGGGTTCAGGGCCAGGGCCTTCTTGGAGTGGTTACTGTTACTAGATCCCCACTATCCCCATTTTCTAGAGCCAAAGTCACCCTCCCCTAATAAAGTTCTCACTGCCAATACCTTGCTTACATTCTTAGAGGATTTGGGGACCCTCAGGCAAAGGGTGGAAGAGATGTAGGCCCTTACCAGGTCCCAGAGAGACAGAAACATGTCTCTTTTGGTTTAATCAAAGAGAGAGAGAATGTATAAGTGTGCAGTGCAGCTTCAGGCATGGCTGGATCCAGGGGTTCGAACCCTCATCCAGGTTGTCTTTCCATTTTCTTGGTTTTGCTTTCCTCTGGGATGCATCATTCGCAGTCAGATTTTCCCATCTCTGTGCCAAGATAACTCTAGGTAATTCTTAGCAACTTTTTTTTTTCCTCTCTAGCAGTCATAACAATCACAAGACTGATTCTTATTGGCTTGAATTAAGTCAAACGGCTACCCCCGAACCAATTACTGTAGTCAGTTAGATGGAGACCTTCCATTGTTCCAGGAGTCACATGCCCTAACAGGCCAGGAGGTGAGGTCAGCCCGTGTTGACCGAGTGGAGGAGTACCTGAGAGGTGAATCGGGCTTCTGTTACTACCAATGGGGATAAATGGCTTCGGGTCAGCAGAAACACAGATGTCAGCTTCGTGATTGCCACATCCTTAACATTTGCAGCCCAGACCTTGCCACTGCAAATATCTTTCCCACATCCCTGGCTGCGCCTTTTGTCACCCCTTTCCTGCCCACACTAGAAAAGTGGGCCAGACTAGCAACAAGAGACTTCATGATATGCTAATTCTATGATCCCAGAGTTTCTGGAATGCCAGAGCTTCTGTAACATGGTGGAGAAGGGGCTAGAAAGTCAGGGAATAGGGAGCACGGGGTAGTCTGGAGTTCTAGTGAATGAACAATGTTAAGGTTCTCCCCTGTGTATCAGAGAATGCAGACTCTAGAAGTTTCTTGACAAAAAGACCTAGACAGTCAATGATTCTAGAACAGGAGTGTTCTAGAATGCCTATGAATCTACAGTGGGAATATTTTCCATGCCATGGATTCTTGAATGCTCAGAATTATAGGACACAAAAGAATCTAGATTACTAGGAGATCTAAAGCGTAGGGGTGTTCTGGAATGCCAACACTTCTAAAACACTAGAGGTGTTTTCTGCATTGCAAGAAATCCATAATGACAGGAGGTTGTGAGTTGTCAGAATCATGTCAGAACATGAGTGGAAAGTCTAAAACAAGTGATTCTAAAGCATGAGTGTTCTGGAATGCCTGTGAATTTCAAACTCTGGAAATGTTTTTCCGTGCCAGAGCATTCAGGACACAGGGGGATGTTTGAATATTAGGAAGTCTAGAATGTAGGAGTGGGCTGGGAGGTCAGGGAATCCAGAACGTGGGAGTGTGTTGTAATGTTTGGAGATCATTTTTTCCACACCTGGGAATCCAGAACACGTGTATTTCTGGAATGCTGGTGATTCTAGAACCAAGAGAGAATGTCAGAAAATCTAGAACACTAAAGAGATTTTTGTTTGTTCATTAATACCAGGGATAAAACTTGTATGTGTGAGCACACACTGGGAGGAATCTTCTGGAAAACCACGACTCTAGAACTCTGGGGGTTCTTTGTCAAGGGTTGAGGTCAGATCAGGATCCAAGGGGTGACACAGAATGACCCTGGGAGAAAGTGGCACTGATAGAGATTGAGAGCTGGGGACTCCAAATGCTGAGGAGGGGGGAGGGGAAGCCTACGCCATCCCCGGAAGTTGCAGTGGTGAGCCAAAGGCTGTTGCCTAGCAACGAGCATTGAAGATGCCCTGGATCCCAGGCAGAAGGGAGAAATTTCGGCAGAGTCCCCAGCAAATGCTCCAGCCACAGAGTAGGAGGTAGGAAGGGGGCAACAAGGGGCAGGGAGACGCTGTCCTGCAGGGCCATGTTAGCAGGGATGTGGGGAGGCCGCACAAAGAGGGACACGGTGAACATTCAATGGGCAGAACTAGAGACTCCATCATCACGCCGGGACAGCCCACGAATGTCCGTGAGTGGGGCCTGAGTACTGTCATTACTGCTTCGAGGGGCTGAGTGTCCCTGGATGGTGGGTGGGCCCAGAGTTGTCAGTGTGAGATGGACGCCTGGATTGCTGTGGGTGGCAGTAATGATGTGAGTGTGACTGTGTGAGTCATCTCGTGTGCCTCACTGTAATGGCGAAGAGTAAAGGGGTCTCCCATGCTCCCTGTACACCTTCTATTGGGAACAGTAGCAGGAAGAAGAGAATGAAGACAAAACTGGATCTGCTGCTTGTCTTAGTCTGGGCAGGTGGCCTAGTACTCTGTGTGGGAGGAGCTTGGGATCCACTGGGGGCGGGGCTAGTGCTACAGAACTGGACATCTTAAGAATTAAACTGCTGTGAGATGGGCTCCCCCTCCCCGCGCCGCCCCGGAAACCCCAGAGGCGGGGCAAATGTGAAAGGGGTGGGGCTTGGGTTCTCAAGTGTAGGGCCGCTCCCCAATTCTCTGTGGGAAGGAGTGTGGCCTAAAACTTAGCGATAGGGACAGCTAAGGGCGGAGTCTGAAGCTCTGGGGGCGGTACCTTTGGTGTTTGTAATTCCAAGGGAAGAAGGAGGGGTCTTAAATGTATAATAAAGGAAAGGGGCTGGGCTTGAGATCATCTGAGGCTATTAGCAGGACTTCGAGCCTGGAACCTCTTAAAGGGAGTGCAAAGGGCCTAAGGCCCTCTGTGGCTTGGGGCTCCTAACGGTAGAGTTCCCTAGGAAGGGAGGGGGCTGGAATTCTCTAGGGAGAGTCTGCAATTCTGGGAATGGGAGGGGTGCTCTTGGGAGCCTTTAAAGATTCAGGTAGGGAAGAGGTCTGGTACCCTCTAGGGGTGGCCAGTGGAGAGATAGTCAAGGAGGAGAGCAGAGCTCGGAGCTCCCAGAGTCTGTGGGTCGGGAGGGAGCCTGGGTCCTCTGAGGGGCAGAGGCTACAGCCTTCTGAGGTAAAAGCTATTATTGCTCGTTGAGCCTGCAACCCCTGAAGCACAAGGCGTGGAAGAAAAGGCAAATCCTCTGGGAAAGTCCAGTGGGCCTGGAAGCCTCAGAGGGGCCCGACCCGGGGCCCTCAGAATCCTGAGTCTCTCACGTGAGAATTAGGAACCTGTGAGGGCTTCCAGTGTCTACACCAATCAGGGAGCAAATACTGATGGAATTCTCCAGCAACTGCGAGCTGATGGATGAGGCCTGCGGGCGGGAGCTTAGTTTAGGGGACCCTGCCCACCGCTTACGCATCCCTCGAGGGATCTCAGCACCTCCATACTTAGGCCTCTCCTTCACAAGAGGATTCAACGAGTCAGTACTCGACTACGGATTTCCCCCCACAGCACTGAGAACTCCGGACAGGCAGGCCCCAGCGTCCCCCGCCCGACACCTGTCCCTCTAGCCCCGCCCCTGTCGCCTCCCTATTGGCCGCACGGGCAGCGCCCCCTGACGGCACCGGGCTCTGATTGGTAAGAAGTTCGCAGCCCGCCGCTGGGACTGTGGAGAAAATGAGTAGGTTTGGGGCGGGGGCGGGGGACGGGGCGGCGCCCAGCCGGACCCGCTGGACAGACGGCTGGCCTGGAGCGGGACTCCACGCCGGACACGATGCGGCAGCCTGGCCCCCTCCTGCTGGTGCTGCTGCTGCCGCTCCTCGCAGCTGCCGCCTCCGCCGCCAGCCCCAGCCCCAGCCCCAGCCCCAGCCAGGTTGTCGAGGCTGCAGTGACCTTGGGCCGCCCAGCAGGGTAAGCCCCGCTGCGGCCCCCTCTTCCTTGTGCCTCCTCCACCCAGTGAGTCTGGTGGTCGGTGAGGCCCAGGACTTTTTCAGATTTAGGCAGAATCGAACCCACCGCTTCGGGGTGGGAATGAAAGAGCCAGAGAGCCCTGAGATTTATTAGGGCCCTCTATTTTGTAGGGGTTAGAATCCGAGGGGAACTGAGAGTTTGACGGAAGGGATTCCTGCCCTATGTGTGTGATAGAGATGGATGTGGCTTCAGGGAATTCTAGAAATTTTTCAAAGAAGGGTTCCAGTTTATATGGGGGCGTGGCTTTGAGTTCTCCTAGGATGAGGTGGGTGGGACCCTCGACCTAGGAGGGTCTCCAGGTTTCTTGGGTGCTTAAGGAGGAAGCGTATGGGAGGTGATGAAGGGATTTTATGAGAGTTTTGAGATGTCTTGGTTTTCTAGGGTTTGGGGCGTCTGGATTAATTAATAGGAACCCTTGGATTCCCCTAATGAGTTAAGAAGACGTGGCCTTTTGGGTCGATGGCAGAGTGGCTTTTGGGGGAATTGTGTGGACGGGGGCTGTTCCTCAGGGTCCCTGAGGGTCGAAGACGTTCTAGTGTCCTAGAATTAGAGGATATCAGGCTTGAACAAGGCACCAGGGATTTCGCAGCAAGAGATCCAGAACTTCCTATGGATTTAGAGATTATAGCCACCCTTCCTGTCTATGGTGACGAGATCTAAGGAAACAGTCTGCCCAGCACCCCCATCCCCCGCCCTGCGGCCCAGCGCTCCGTTACAAAGGCCCCGGGCTCCGCTCCCGCCTCAGTCTCTGCGAATGCGTTTAGTAACCCGAGCCGCGCCGGGGGCGGGGCCGGGAAGGGGTTAACCTGGAGAAAAGGCAGGAGGGGTGACAGCAAGAGCAGAGGTCCCAGAGGTTCCCACCCGGGCAGCTTCCTCCCCCACTGGGCCCCACTGTCTGGAAAAAGTCCACGCGCCCTACGTCCCCTTTGCAGCCTCCCGCCACTGCCCTTTTCTCGGGGCCTGCGCGCGCGTCTTAGTCTCTCGTCCCCCTTAGCCTGAGGATAATGGATTTGTCTGGGGGGCCCTTTGGTTACGACGCGCTTGAGTCGGAGCTGAGGGCTCCGCTACCCAGAATCTGAGATCCTCTGGGCGCGCGGATTTCTTCAGGAACGACTCCTTCCTTCTGGTCAGGCGGGAAACTGAGGCCCAAAGACCAGGAAACGCTGGCTCTGGGACACACGAGCGTGCAAGTGCAGGAACAGGCTAGAACTCAGGCCTCGGGATTCCCAGTCCTGGGCTGTGGCTCCTTCTGTATTCCCCTCCACCTCAGCACCCTGCTGGACCCACAGTCGAAGGAGGACCTCCCTCCCCAGCCGCTGAGGCCTGTGGAAGTGGCGCCACCTGCCGGTCACACGCGGGATGACGGCTGAGTCCAGCACAGGGATGTGCGGGGAGGGGGGCGGGTTCTGGATTCCCAGACAGTCGGGGCTGGGAAATGCGCTTAGAAATCCTCTTTGAGTTTTTAAAAAATCGTTTAAAAATACTTTAAAATGTCTTTTCTAAGAATACCTTGCCGTCAAACACTTCAGAAGACAAATAAAAATAAAGTTGCTGTGACCTTCATCCCCAGAGAGTCTAAGCCAATTTGCCTCCCATTGCAGATAGGGAAACCGAGGCATCGATTGCAGTGCCTCAAATGGGCCCCACATCTATTTCGACCAACCTCAAGCCTTATGTTGGCTTCCCCTCCCGTATTCCCATTGACTTCCTTTGGGGAGCTCTAGAGAGCTTGGGGCCTGATTGACTTCCACCCCTCTGTTTATAGTGTTGCTATTTGTCACTGCTGCCCGAGCCGATCATCCAGGAGGAGCCGCTGTTTCAGAGGTGGGTTCTTCTAGGTGAGGTATAGGTAGGGGGTGAAATGGGGTAGGAGTGGAGGGGTGGGGGGTTCCCTTTTCTACCCCTCATCCCAGCTGGAGAGCTGGATGCACTTGGTGTAAAGGGGGACTCTGTCTCATCCTCCGCTTAGTCCCTGGCTGTCTCTGAAGCCTCCTGCAGGGTCCAGAGCTGCCCGCCTGAAAAGTGTGCAGACCCTCAGCGGTGTCTGACACCAGTGCCCCCGGCGCTGCCGAGCTCCAGCCCCAGCCCCAGTGTGAAGAAGAGACAGGTGTCCCTTAACTGGCAGCCACTGACGTGAGTGTGGGGTTCCCCTCCTACCAGTCTTCTCTCCTCTTCTCTTCTCTCTTCTTTCTCTCTCTCCCTCTCCCTTCTTCATCTGTTTTCCCCACCATCTTTGTCCCTGTTTCTCCTCAAGCCTCTAAAGAGTACTCAAGGCCTGGTCCCCACAAAGGGATGGGGGTGGGGGGTAGGCAGAGCCGCTACTGGAAGACCTCCTGGCTGGGAGGCCTTGAAGCAGGGGCTGGGGTGTCACACAACAACCGAGGTGACGGTTCCTTCTCTGACCGCTCCTACCCAGGCTGCAGGAGGCCCGAGCTCTGCTGAGGCGACGGCGGCCCCGCGGGCCGGGGGGCCGGGCACTGCTGAGACGGAGGCCCCCACAGCGCACCCCTGCCGGCCAGGCCCGCGGTAAGAACATCCGCCTTTCCTCTGCCGGGGGGGTGGAGGGGGGTTCCGGGCCAGATAAAGCCGTCTGGTTCCCACGGTCCAGCCGCCGCCTAGCCGCCCCCCATTGTAGCTCAGCACCCCACTCCAGGACACGGCCCCCTCTAGGGACCCCAGCGTCCGGCCGCACGAGGTGAGCCCGGGACAGGACCAGACGCTGGCCAGAGGCGCTGACCCGCGGGGGTGGGGCCGGGAAGCCAGGCGTCCGGGCTCCCCGTTGCCAAAGAGGGGGGCGCTGTCCCGGCAGAGAGGGAAGCCGAACTAGTCCAGACAACAAAAGCGATTGTGCGGATTGGCGCCTGCTCGGTCACCGAATGGCCAAAACTGCGGGGCGGCCAGGGGCCAAAGGCCTCCTCCTGCCTCCCCCGGTCCTCATCTTGCTCTAGCTCTCGCCCCTGGGCTAGCACACCCCCTAGTCTCAACCACCCTCAGAAGTCTCCCTCCTGCTGTGGCCTTCGGCCCAGATGTGTCCCCTCCTCCCTAAAGTCTTCCAGATGTGGGCCTCTAGCCAGATGTGAGGACCCCCGCCCACAGCCTCAACTCACCGTTTCCCCTTATCCATTCTGACTTCTCCTACCAGGTGTGGGGGGGCTGGCCAGATGTGAGAGCATCCTCAAATGCCCCCCCCCAGCGTCCTGCCCACCATCCAGACCCCCAATTCCCTCGCGTGCCCAGGTGCACCGACCCTTCTCTCCCCGAGATGTGCTATCTGGCTGCCCAGATGTGCCATAACAGCCCCTATTCAGATGAAGCCCCTTTCTCTGTACCTAGGGCCGAGTATACAGTCCTTAGACGTCTCCCCAAATGCGGCCCCTATTTCTCCTTTTTCTTTATGGATTCAGCCCTGTCTGCGGGTGGGGGAAGAATCGGCCCGCCCCACCTGTTCCCTTCCCTGACGCTCCCCCGCGGGCCCCATTCACTTGTTAGTGCGACTGGGGGCAGAGGGGGCGCCCCCCTCCCCCTGCGAGTCTAGCGCCCAGTCTGCGCGCCTCTGGCTGCGCGCCCAGCCCCACGCGCCCCCGCGCGGCCGTCGGGGAGGGAGTGGTGGGGAGGGGGGGGCCTGAGCGGGGGCGCGGCCGCCCTCCCCCGCGGGCGGGCGGGCGCGGCCGGGCCCCTCGGGCGGGCTGGGGCGGCGGCGCGGCGGAGCGCGGCGCTGCAGCCATGGCGGGCGGCGCGCGGCTGCTCTGGGTGTCGCTGTTGGTGCTGCTGGCGCTGCTCGGGCCGCAGCCTGGACAGGGCCAGCCGCGAGAGCGCCTCCGCGTGCGCTTCACCCCAGCGGTGTGCAGCCTGCGCTGCGTCCATGGGCCCACCGGCCCCCGCTGTACCCCGATCTGCGCGCCCCGCAACGCCACCAGCGTGGAGAGCGGCGCGCCCGGCGGTGCGGCCCCGGGGGGACCCGGCTTCCGCGCCTGTGAGTGCGGGGTGGTGGTCCCGAGGGAGGGGTCCCCAGGGGGAGGAGGAACCCCCGGGGATGGGGGAGACAGTCCCCCAGGGAGAGGGAGCCCAGATTCCCTGTGCAGTAGTACTAGGGGACCCTTGGGTACTTAAGGAAGGGCTTCAAACTCCTGGCTTTTGGGATTGGGTCTTGAGGGTCCTGATTTTGCAAGCAGTGGGGTTTCTCAGGGACCTGTGATGTCTCACGTGAGGGGACTGGGGCCGACTTTCATGCCTTTGAGTCAAAATCGGGGATACCAGAATTGACGACCCTGAGAACTTGGGGGCAGGGAGCCTGAATTCTGAGACTGTAAGGGTTCCCCGGGGACCAAGGGAGAATTTGGGGGCCCTGGGGGTTGTCCCGGTTTCTGCATCCATGCGTGGGAAGGATTAGAAAAGTCCAGGATGGGAGTGCTTGTTAGGAGGGGCATTGAGGTGAAGAAAGTGGATCTGGAGAGCTGAGAGGAAAAGGGGATCCAGAGAAGTAGGGTTTCTGCAGGACCCTGAGTTGCAAGGGTCACACGTGGGAGAAAAATCTAGATAGGAGGCCTAGGAGATGGGGCGCCCCCTAGGGGCAGAGGGGACAGGAGGAGGGTGCGCACTAGGCACCGGTAGAGATGAGGAACCCCCAGGGGGTTCAGGTGAGGTGGGGAGAACAGGCCACCTGTTAGCGCCAGGGTGTGGGGGTGGGCGGCCTCTCAGGGGTCGGGGCCTACCTGCCCCCAACCCCAGAAGCCCTCCAGAGTGGGGAGTGGGGGCCCCTGGCGCCGGGAACTCGCCCAGCCTGGCCCCCAGCCAACCCAGCCCTGGCGGCCGTGAGCTCATCTCCCGCTGGAGCCCCCGCCTGCTGCCACTCCCTCTCTCCTCCCCTTCCTCTCTCCTTCCTTCACTCCCTCCCGGCCCAGCCCCAGCTCACCCGTGCCAGGCGCCATGCCCAAGCGGGTGCCAAGCCCCTGGAGGCACAAGTAGGGGCACGTGAAGGGGGGCTGACCTTGGCAGGACCCCAATGCCCTCAGTTCCTCACTCCACCAGGGGCGTGGAGCATGGAGTGGACCATGCCCACCTCACGGCTTGCCCAGGGGTGGGAGCCCTCAGGGAACTGGGCAGGGGACGGCATTCAGGCCAACACGCAGCGGAGAAATGCCCTCGGAGGCTGGGAAGTGCCTCCCAGACCTAGCTGGATTACTACAACCCCCAGCAGAGACACTTCCTATTTTGGAATTTTGATTGCTAGTTAAGCCTCTCTTGGGCCTGCCATTCAATTAAGGACCTCTGTTAGAGCACCCTGGAGTCCCGAGCCCAGAGTCACTGCCCTCAGATCCTTACCCTCAACAACAGACTTTAGAGGATGGCCCCTCCAGTGCAGTTCTCTCCCTCCCATTTTTATGTAATCCCCCCAAACTGTGCCCCTCACCAGAGAATTCTGTGGTATTATCCCTCAGCTACTCCTCCGCCCCAGAGAAACTCCAGGTTAAAAACCCGATACACTGATAACTCTATTCCCCAGCTGAATTCTCTTCCCACAAAAGACTAGCATTTTCTTATATTTCTGACCAAGTCCCATCAGAGATTCCTAATTCCTGTCTTTCCAAATCCTGCCCTTTCAGCTGACTCCCTCCCCAGGAACTTCTGATCCATCTGTCAAAGAACCCCAGGTTGGTCTTGATCAGCTGATTCTCCCAAGAGGACTCCAGACACTGCTCCTCCCAGGCAGCCATTAATCAAAAGACTTGGGCACCTAATCCCTTAGGTCGTAGGGGAAGGGGGACTCCACAGTATCTTAGAGTCTTCTCAAACAATTGAGGCTTTCATGTGCTCGCTAGTGAGTCCCAGGAATCTCACTTCTCCATCTAAGCCTGTGAGGAGGGGGTTTGGGGTGAGGTTCTCAGCACCCTCAAACTGGCCATCCCCTGGAAGGCACGAGAGTCCTGTTTTCTAGGTACCTCTCCCCAAAAGGACTTAACGGACTCCTGTTGAATGGGCACCTCAACTTCCTCTGAGCTAAGCTCCCTTTCCATTCCTGAAACCTTGAGCTGTCTTTGAACTCCAGAGTACTGCCCTGTAGCTAATCTCCCAAGAGTCCAATCTCTTTACCTTTCTAACTTGAGGGGGCTCCCTCTATGCTTTCTTCTCTCCAGTGTGTGGCTCACAATACCGCACACGCCTTCCTGGACGGCCCCGGCTGCCTGCCCCCTTCCTCCCCTCCGCACAGCTGTCTCCAGCTGTTCTCAGCCTCCCTGGGGGAGGAAGGGAGGGGGTGCCCTAGCAGGATATGTCCGGCCTTCTTTGGCTCAGCGGGCCCCGGGCTCCCCAAGGATCCGGAATGCGGAGCCACCGCCCTACCCCCGCCGCACCCCTCTCTTTGTTTACCCCGCCGCACAGCTGGCAGCGCCCCGCCCAGAGGTGGACTGGGGCCCGGCGAGAGCGCGCAGAAGGGGAAAGGAAGCGCGTTCCCGCTAGTGGCCCCGCCTGGGAGCTACTGAAAGCGGGAAGGCAGAGCTAGAACCCTGGAGCCAGAGCCAAAGGGGAGGTGGGCGGAGACAAAATTCGGTGGGCGGAGCTAGGACACCCAGGGAGCGGGGAGTGGGAAGGGCGTGAACGAGCGATCCCGGGCAAATCACATGAGGAAAGGAAGTGGGCGGGGCTAAAGGCAGCAGGGTAGACGCCTTGCTAGGCAGTTTAGAATCCCGAGGGTAGAAGAAGGTGCTGTGGGCAGGACTGCAAGGGGGGAGTAACCAGGGAGTAACTAAAATGGGGTTTTAGTCAATGCAAGGGACCGGCTGGGTCTGGAGGGGCTGGAACAGCAAAAGTCGCAGCCAGGCGATTAGATGGGCGGGGCTAAATGCTTAAGGAAAGCGAGAGTGGGCGGAGCTGGTACTCTCTGGACTCAGCCAAAACGTGGGACTCTAGAGGGAGGATGGGGTTACATGAAAGCGAATGAAGAGCTGGAGGGAGTGGCGAGCCGACCTAGTGGGCAGAGCTATTCCATATAGGTCTGGAAGACTGGATCCAGGCAATGCAGGTTGCTAAGGATTGGTTGGGGTGGCACAGGACAGCTCAAGGAGGAGCGACTTAGAACTGAGTGATATCCTTGCGGGTGAAGTTATGTTAGGGACCGAGCTACTTTGGGTGCTCTGGCCCCAGGGATGCCTGCCAGAAGGGTTGCTGACCCTGAGTGTCCTCGCTCTCACCCCCAGTCCTGTGTCCCTTGATTTGTCACAACGGCGGTGTTTGCGTGAAGCCTGACCGTTGCCTCTGTCCCCCGGACTTCGCTGGCAAGTTCTGCCAGTTGCATTCCTCGGGCGCCCGGCCTCCCGCCCCAGCCATGCCAGGCCTCACCCGCTCAGTGTACACCATGCCACTGGCCAACCACCGCGACGACGAGCACGGTGAGGAGAGGGTGGCCGGGGGCCCCCTCCTACCCCCTGTCTACCACCTCACTGTTCCTCTGACCCCCATCTTTCCTGCCTTCCCGAGTACCTTTCTCCAGTGCGACTTTCCCCCCACTTCTAGCCCCAAGTCGTAAGAACCCGGGTACACACCCCTTAGTCCTGTGGTGCATCCCTCCAGGTGTGGCATCAATGGTGAGCGTCCACGTGGAGCACCCGCAGGAGGCGTCTGTGGTGGTGCACCAGGTGGAGCGTGTGTCCGGCCCTTGGGAAGTGGCGGACGCTGAGGCTGTGGCGCGGGCAGAGGCGGCAGCGCGGGCGGAGGCGGCGGCGCCCTACACGGTGCTGGCACAGAACGCGCCGCGCGAGGACACCTATTCGGACGCCTCGGGCTTTGGTTACTGCTTTCAGGAGCTGCGCGGAAGCGAAGTGAGAGGAGGCCGGTGGGGAGGGGCCCGAAGCGTGCCACCACGCGGGGGCGCGCTCACCCAACACTTCCCCACAGTGTGCGTCCCCGCTGCCCGGGCTCCGGACGCAGGAGGTCTGCTGCAGAGGGGCTGGCGTAGCCTGGGGCGTTCACGACTGTCAGTCGTGCTCGGAACACCTGGGTAAGCCTCAAGATGTCCCCGAGGTGCTCGGAGCTGGGGAGGAGTGAGAACCTGCCGCTCGCCATACACTGCCCACAGATAAACCCTGTTCACAAATTAGCCATGCCTACCCCATTGTGGGGATCACTTCCGGTAGGGGATCAGACCTACCCATACTGTCTTGGACCGTCTACCCCGCTCTCTGACTTTGGCTACTCTGTTCTCACCCCGCCTACGTGCCTTGGCCCCACTCATGCGTTCTTGGGACCTCCCACGTTGCCTTCTGTCAGACTGACAATTTAAGGCTGACCCTAAACTTGAAGCACAGACAACACCTTTTAGTCTTTCCAACTTTCGTCCCCGCACACACTATTCTCTCTCCGCCCGCCCCTGGCCCACCCCTCTCCTCTCTCTACAGGGAACTCCGACCGAATTGGATCCCCAGATGGTCCGTGTCCGACTGGCTTTGAAAGGGTTAATGGATCCTGCGAAGGTGAGCTGGGACAAGGGTGGAAGGGGCTTGGCTGTGGGGAGCGGGTCGACAGGGGTGCTCGTCATTGATGCCACTGGGACCATCCCATTTCTCGCAGATGTGGACGAGTGCGCGACCGGCGGGCGCTGCCAGCACGGGGAATGTGCGAACACTCGCGGTGGGTACACGTGCGTGTGCCCCGACGGCTTTCTGCTGGACTCATCCCGCAGCAGCTGCATCTGTGAGCCACCAACAGGAAGCTAAACTGGGTCCCATGTCCCGCCCTGCTGTCAGACCCCATCCCAGATCTTCCCTGCGTCTTTAATTCTCTCAGACACTCCCAGATCCTCACAGACTCCTAGGTCCTCTCTGTCACTCCCATTAGAGCCCTCTCAGACTCCCTGGACCTTATTTCAGAACCCCTCAAACCTTTTGGACACAGATCCCTTCAGATACTCAGGCTTTCTTCAGTTCCTCTCAGCCCGTGAAATCCCCTACAGTTCCTCCATCACTGGACCCTCAGCAGACCTTGAGATCCTTCTCAGGTTCTCATATTCATTCCTCAGACTCTCTTCAGGCCCCAAACCTTTCTCAGACCTCCAGACCCCTCACCTCATTCTCCTGCCCTCTCAGACCTCTCCTGAATGTCCCTCACACTCACCAAAACCTCCCCGGGAACACTGCCCTACTTCCCAGATCCCCTAGTTCCACTACCCTGCTAACCCCATTCTGAAGAATTTCCTCCTTCACCCCTAGCCCAACACGTGATCTCAGAGGCCAAGGGACCCTGCTTCCGCGTGCTCCGTGAAGGTGGCTGCTCGCTGCCCATCCTGCGCAACATCACCAAACAGATCTGCTGCTGTAGCCGTGTGGGTAAAGCCTGGGGTCGGGGCTGCCAGCTCTGCCCACCCTTCGGCTCAGGTGAGAGCCTCCTGTGGGGCCAGCCCCTAGACTTGAGGCACACAGTGCCCACTCTAGGCCTCGCCCCCAGGTCTTGAGGCTCACTGCCCTCACACCAGGTTGGGCCCTAGTCATGGCCACCCTCAGACTGGACTCCGCCCTAGGTCACATCCCACCCTTGACTACACCCACCCCTGAGACAAGCTACATTCAAGTCAGGCTGTGTCCCCTGAGTGAAACCCCCAGCTTTGGCAGCTCCTAGTCCTTGAGTTATGCTGCCTGCCCAACCCTGTCCCCAGCCTTCAGCCAATTCCCCAGCTCCCCAGACAGTGAGTGCCCTCAGCCTAGGCTCTGCCCCAGACACACCCCTCCCTCCCTGAGACACCTTCCTGGAAATCTAGCTTCTGCATAAAACCAGACCCCACAACGGACCTGACTGTTTCTTGGACTTCATCCCAATCTCTGTAGACCCCAAACCAGGCTTAGTCCAACAATTAGCCTTCGAGATGGCCTATTTTTTGGCCAGGGTACCACCCCATCCCAGCACCTAACCCCTGACACTCCCAGGCCAAGCCCACCCCCAACCAAGGCCAGACTCCCTCCCCTTCATTCCCCCCTGCTCTGATGCTGTCTCTCTGCCCCTCTCCCCTCCTTTCCTGTTCCCAGAGGGTTTTCGGGAGATCTGCCCTGCTGGCCCTGGCTACCACTACTCAGCCTCTGACCTCCGCTACAACACCAGACCCCTGGGCCAGGAGCCACCTCGAGTGTCCCTCAGCCAGCCTCGTGCCCCATCCTCCACTCCTCGGTCACCCACAGGTGAGCTGGCTTCTGGAGAGGGGAGTGTTGTCTCCAAAGGGGCTGCTCCAGCCCCATAGAGAAAGGAGGAAGAAGAGGAGCAGGAACCCCCCAAATCCAGGCCTCCACTAAATGATACCCTTTCTTTACCAGGCTTTCTGCCTACCCATCGCCCAGAACCCCGGCCTGAGCCCAGGCCAGGCCCTGAGCTCTCCCTGCCCAGCATCCCGGCCTGGACTGGTCCTGAGGTCCCTGAATCAGGTGCAGCAGAGGGAATCGAGGGTATTGTTGGGGTATTACAGGCGACGGTTCTAGGGTGAGGCTCCACGGATAGAATAAATAGGGATGTCACAGCCAGAGGAGTTAAGGTGGGAAGAGATAAAGGTGTGGAGTGCAGGGTGGTGCTTACACGAGGAACTGGAGTCAGAAAGGCCTGGATTCAGGTTTCCTGTCAATTGGGCAAGTCATTTCACCTCTCTGAGCCTCAGTTTCCTCATCAATAGTAAGGATCATTGTAAGGATTCAGTGAGCTGTCTCTAAAGTATCTGGCACATAGTAAGTGCTCAGTTAATGCTAGACAAATTATTTTTCATGAGATACCAAGAACGTATCTCACTCAGAGGACAAGAGAGCAAAATGCTTATAAACGGAGACTTTAGGGTGATACGGGGAGATTCAGGCAGAGGATCTGATGAGAAATTCCCACGATAAAGATGATGATCAGCGGTGGAAGACTGAGCTTGGGGAGGGACATCCACGAGGGCGTTTTAGGCAGTGGATCTGAGGGGATTGTACTGGGATGAAAGAGACAGAGGATTCAGAGACGGGGAAACCCTGGCTGATTGGACACCCCCAGGTGCCTCCGCGGGAGTGTGTCATCGCAATCCCCAGGTCTGCGGTCCTGGACGCTGCATTCCCCGGCCCAGTGGCTACACTTGTGCGTGCGATTCCGGTTTCCGGCTCAGCCAGCAGGGCACACACTGCATCGGTGAGCTAGACAGACGGGGTGGACAGAGGCAGGGCGGGGGGCTCTGCCAGGTCACCTCTTGACCAGTCAATTCCCTCTGTGCCCTCAGATGTGGACGAATGTCGCCGCGTACCCCAGCCCTGTGCTCCCGGGCGCTGCGAAAACGCGCCAGGCAGCTTCCGTTGCGTGTGCGGCCCCGGCTTCCGAGCGGGCCCGCGGGCTACGGAGTGTCTGGGTGAGAAATCCGCCCCACCTGGCTCGAGGACTCTGCCCGGGTCTCGCTCTTGCAGTCTCTCCAGAGCAGTTCCCACCCTCCTTACGCTTCCCTGAGGCCCTTCCTACCTACTGTTGTCGCCCTGGCCCCGCCCCCAGGCCAGCTCCGGCTCTCCCTTTGACCCCACCACCACCTCTTCCCCACCCAGATGGCCCTTCCCTACCGCTGCCCCGCCTTCCTCTCAGACCAGGTCCAGGCTCCGCCCCTTGCCCCGCCCCTTCAGTATTCCGAACCCTCGGCCCCGCCCCTCCAGGTGCCAAACTAGCTCCCGCCCACCGCCAGCAGGGTCCAGCCTGTCCTACAACCAGAATCCCATCGATACGACCCTGATTCCTACCCCACCACACCAGTGCCTGGCCCTAAGAGCACCCCTTCCCGCCTCCCCTTTGCTTCTATCCCCAAAGCTTTCCTTCCCTCCCTTGCCCTGTCCAGGCTCTGCTCTCTCTAAGTTGCCCTTTTCTCGGTTCCCCTCTCCGCCTTTGCCCTGGCGGGGTGCGCAGCCCTGGTCCGGCCCTCCTGCACAAGCCCCGCCTTCTTAAACCTACTCATTCCGAGCCCCTCCCTACGGGCCCTGGCTCTCGCCCAGCCTGGCTCAGCCCAAACTTGGCTCTGCCCCCTGCCCTCCCCAACTCCCTGCGACACCGGGGTGGGAGGGAGTGTCTGCCCCAGTTTCAGCCTCCCGGTTTGTGCCCGCAGACGTGGACGAGTGCCACCGCGTGCCGCCGCCCTGTGACCGCGGGCGCTGCGAGAACACACCAGGCAGTTTCCTGTGCGTGTGCCCTGCTGGGTACCAGGCTGCTCCCCATGGAGCCGGCTGCCAGGGTGAGGGACTGGGAAGGGCATAGGGGAAGGGGATGTGGGGGGCAGGGCAGAGCAGCGGTGAGGCAGAGGCCAAATGGTAGGAGACAGAGGCCAGATTCTGAGAACTAGACATGCGGCCTGATGGCTGTAGAGTCAATGTGACATGGGGATGGAGAGGCCAAGTGATGGGAAACAGACCGGCTGAGTATGGAGGATGGAGATGTCAGTTATGAGGGACAGAGTAGGAGGCCCACCGGTGAGGACTAGAAAGGCAGATAGCTTAATAGAGATTGGAAAGATAGAGGAATGGAGGATGGAGAGTTTGAGTGATGGGGGCAGGGTGACCGAATGATGAAGACAAGGAGGAAGAGTGCTGGAGGATGGAGTACAGAGTGATGGGGAAGGGGTGGCAGAGGGTGGCAATCGATGGAGTTCAGGGAGGCAGAGTGGAGTGTGGAGGGCACGAAGGAGGTGTGACAGGGGTCCCTTGCCCCCTGCAGATGTTGACGAGTGCACCCAGAGCCCAGGCCTCTGTGGCCGAGGGGTCTGTGAGAACCTGCCCGGCTCTTTCCACTGTGTTTGCCCGGCTGGCTTCCGGGGCTCAGCGTGTGAAGAGGATGTGGATGAATGTGCCCAAGAGCCACCACCCTGCGGACCAGGCCGCTGTGACAACACAGCAGGCTCCTATCACTGTGCCTGCCCTGCTGGCTTCCGTTCCCGAGGGCCGGGGGCCCCCTGCCAAGGTGAGGGTGCTGAGTCCAAGCACGTTCCACCCCCATTTGCTGTGGGGGCTGGAGAGAGACATGATTGGGGGACAGAGAGGCAGGGTGATGGGGCTCAGTGCAAAGGGGTGGGGGGACAGAGAGTGGGGAGGGTCTGACTCCAGAGTTTTCTCCCCTTTTTCCAAATATGAAGGTGCTCTCCATTTTTCTTCCCCTTTGGATGATACTCTTGTGCTTGTGGGACCCCTGAGGAGGGGACAACTCTGAGGCAGGAAGGCCACATGCAGGAGGTGGTGTCCTGGACTTACCCTGGCAGCCGGAGGGACCATTAATGTGGGAAACTGGGGAGGGGGTCTGTCCTCGTGGGAGGAGGGAACAGCTTGGGCAAAGTCCGGGAGGCCGCCTCCAGACTGGAAGGCTGGGATGGGTGGTGATGGTAACGGGAATGGGTTCAGGCCCCTTCCTCAGCCCCACTGGTCCCCTCTGCCCCAGATGTGGACGAGTGTGCCCACAGCCCCCCGCCCTGTGCCTACGGCCGCTGTGAGAACACAGAAGGCAGCTTCCAGTGTGTCTGCCCAACAGGCTTCCAACCCAACGCTGCTGGCTCCGAGTGCGAGGGGGAGGCCGGGGAGGGAGGGAGGACTTCGGATGGGGGAGAGGGGCGTCGGGCCACCCCTTCAAGGCCACCTTCTCCCCTGCACTCCAGATGTGGATGAATGTGAGAACCACCTGGCGTGTCCTGGGCAGGAGTGTGTGAACTCACCTGGCTCCTTCCAGTGCAGGGCTTGCCCTGCTGGCTACCACCTGCACCGTGGCCGATGTAGTGGTGAGACAGGCCCTGGTTGTGACCTTAGACCTATATCATGACCTTTGACCTAGACCATGACCCCCCCCACCCTGGACTACACCCCAGACCTGGCCCATAACCCCCTGACCTAGACCTCAGTCCTGTTACCTGAACCACAACCTACAGAGCCTGACTGTGACCCTTGACCTGAATTATGGGCCCTTGACCCAGACTACAGTTCCTCTCTGGACCACAAACCTTGACCCTGAATGTGACTTCTTATTCTGTGACCCATGAACTCTCAACTTGACTGTGACATTTGACCCTAATCATAACCCCTACTGATAACCCCTGACCACACAATGAGGCAATTGTGACCCTCCTGACACTACCTGTCCCCCGTCCCTGTATGTGACCTGTGGCCCCTGAACTCTACTGTGACATTTGACCTAACCATAACTCCTGACTTTGTGTGATGCCTGCTCCTGTCTCACTGCCCCTGCCCGTTCTCAGAGGCCCAGTTGTGGTCATGAACCCTGGCCCCGGCACCTGACTAGAGGCAGAATTCTGGACCCTGACTGTAACCCCTGACCCTAACTGGTCTCAGATCCCAATGACAGATTCTTACCTCTCACTCAGCAGAATGCCGTTTAATGATCTTGGTTTATCCCTAACCCTAATTAAATTCTGACCCTCGTCCCAGTCCAGAGTCCCTACACCTGACCTCAGGATCCTGGCTCAGGGAGTTCCTAGAAATCCAGACCTACAGGATCCCCATCATGGTCTTCATGATCAGGGAATCCTGGTCTCCCCAACCCACTTCTGCCATTGAGCCTTCACCTCATATCCAACCCAAGACACTTCCCACCACGTCCTCTAGACCTCTCTGCCCCAAGGGGATCCGTCCCTTGTGTCCCTACATTGGACCCCTCCTGAACCTCTGGTTCCCCAGATGTGGACGAATGCAGTTCGGGCGCCTCCTGCGGCCCGCACGGCCACTGCACTAACACGGAAGGCTCCTTCCGCTGCAGCTGTGCTGCGGGATACCGGGAGCCACCTGGCCGGCCAGGGCCTTGCGCAGGTGAGCAGGGTAGAGCAAGGGCCAGAGAGCCTGGGAGTGGGGGGCCTGGGGAAGACTGCTCTGGAGGTGGAAGCAGGACTGAGGGGCTATGGGTGGAGCTTAGAAACCGGCCATCTGGGGTAAGGTTTGGGGACAGAGTTGCCGCTTTGTGGGCGGGGCTTGGGCCTCGGGAGCGGGTTCGGTGACCCCGCAGCCCTATCTCTCGCGTGCCCTAGACGTGAACGAGTGCCTTGAGGGTGACTTTTGCTTCCCCCACGGCGAGTGCCTCAACACCGACGGCTCCTTTGCCTGTACTTGTGCCCCCGGCTACCGGCCCGGACCCCGCGGAGCCTCTTGCCTCGGTCAGTACCTAGGCTGGGCCTGGACCCGGAAAGGGTGGGCTTATAGCGGCCAAGGCAGTACAAGAAGGGGATGGAATAGGGAATCTAGATGTACTATGGGGGCGGGGCTTGTGGGGCTAGGCCAGAGCAGGGAAAGGCGGGGTTTGGAGAGGGGAGCAGGGGCGGAGTCTGGATAGTTGGGCAGTGATTGGAAAGGACGGGCGTCGGAGGGGTGGGGCTTGCAGGGGAGGGAGGAGCCAAAGCAGATTGCGGAGCAGTTAAAGGCCTTAGAGCCAGAGGGGCGGGGAAAGGGCGATGGAGCGGCGTGGCCCGGGAGGTTAAGCAGAAAAGTAGGTGGGCCGGGTTTCCGACCTGTCTCGCAGACGTGGATGAGTGCAGCGAGGAAGACCTTTGCCAGAGCGGCATTTGTACCAACACCGATGGCTCCTTCGAGTGCGTCTGTCCTCCAGGACACCGCGCCGGCCCAGACCTCGCCTCCTGCCTTGGTGAGAGGCCTCGCTGCAGCCTGATCCTTCCCTCCCTCTGCCTCCTGTCTCCCCTCTGCCCCCTTTCTCTCTTGCCCTCTTATCTGCGTCACCCGCCTTCCCCTCCTGACTCTCCTCTCCCCTCTTTGAGTCCCCTACTCTTTCTCTTTTGCCTCCCTTGCCTCCCCCATCTGACTGCCCTGCCTCTCAGACGTGGACGAATGTCGAGAGCGCGGCCCGGCCCTGTGCGGGTCCCAGCGTTGTGAGAATTCTCCAGGCTCCTACCGCTGTGTCCGAGACTGCGACCCTGGCTACCACGCGGGCCCTGAGGGCACCTGTGACGGTGAGACCACTGCCCCGCCTCCCGCGATGAGTCGTGGAAGTTGGTTCCTTGGTGAGACAGGAGGATGGCGGGAGGTCACTCCTATCAGGAACCAGGCCAAGCCTGCTTCCAGAGGCAGCCCAGGCCCCTCTGCTGATTGAGCACTGTTCACATTTTAGTTCACACCCCAGTACGGACATTTCCTAACTGTTAGCCTCCCTCCCCCTTTCCAATTGGATTAAAACTCCCTGTTTCTCCCTCTTCAGGTCCCCTCTCTGGCTCTGCCCTCTTTCCACCTTCCACCACTTCCTCTACTTCCAGCTGGCCCTCCAAAGAGGCCCGACTCTGGCTGTCTTGCGCCTCATCCTTTCCCAATGCGAAATTAGAAATTACCAAGGTTTCTCCAAGCACCGACCCCCGCGGGCTTAAGCCTCGCCCTTCTCCGCGCTGTTTCTCCACATTTGGTCCTTTGCCTTCCCTCAGACTTCTCCAGGCCTTGGGAACTTCAGGCCCACACCTTTCAGTCTCTGCTTCACCTTCAGATTGCCCCCTTGCCTAGTCTTCTCATTCTCCATCCCTTCCCACCCCTCTACGCTCCACCCCCACCTCTCACCTCTCAGTCTCTCTGCCCCATCCCCCCAGCATGCTCAGACAGGGTACTGGAGTGGACAGGAGGCTAAGACTAATCTAAGATATTGTTTTGGATGGAGTGTGGGTCAGCCTTTTGTGGAACAAAGGAAATGTCTGTGGGCTGCCTTTGGCTCTATGGTTGCCAGACCTCTGACTCATAGAAACCTAGTTTCAGGGGTTCTCATTTACTAATTCCACAAGAATGCACTAGACACCTGTGTGCCAGACACCGGGGCAATGAGTCAAACAAAATTCCTGACCTCATGGAGCTGACATTCTGGGGTAGCGGGGGCTAGGGGAGACAGACGATAAATAGGTAAATTAATTCAAGATTCATTCAACAAATAATTTGGGAGTACCTACTGTATGTCAGCATTGTTCTAGCATTGTGACAGTTGGCATACCAATAAATACATAGACATAATGACAAGTTTAAGAAGGAAAATATAGCAAAGTAAGCGGACAGAGATGACAGGGCAATGGGGGAGAATGCACTAGAAGGGCTTGACCTTGACAGTTGAGTGAAGTGAGGGAGGGAGTCAGGCAGATAGCTGAGGGAAGATAGTGCCAAGGCCCTGAAGCGGGATCATGTTTGGGCGAGGCGAGAGAGAGCAATGAGGCCTTAAGAGTTATCATGGCTGTCAATCTTTAGAAGACCAGACTCCTAGAATACCAGATATACGGAGACTTCTCAGCCATGGGAACTGGAAGTGGCCTCAAGAACCTGTGAATCCAGGCCTGTGACTCCTTCCCCTTCCCTTACCCCATCCCCACTCTTGCAGATGTGGATGAATGCCAAGAATATGGCCCAGCGATTTGCGGAGCCCAGCGCTGCGAGAACACCCCTGGCTCTTACCGCTGCACGCCGGCCTGTGACCCTGGCTACCAGCCCACGCCGGGGGGCGGATGCCAGGGTGGGTGTCCATCAGGCATTGGGTGATCTGTGGAGAGGATAGACGGTCCAGCAATGGCCTGACTCTCTGCTGGTTGCAGATGTGGACGAATGCCGGAACCGATCCTTCTGCGGGGCCCATGCTGTGTGCCAGAACCTGCCTGGTTCCTTCCAGTGCCTCTGTGACCAGGGCTACGAGGGGGCGCGGGACGGGCGTCACTGCGTGGGTACGGGGCTCCGGGGGTGGGGGCCAGAGGGAGGGGAAGAGGTTGGTCAGGCCCTGCTCTCTCCATAGATCTGAACGATGTGAGCGTTGGGGGTGTGGAATTTAAACCTTGGAATATAAGATCATCTTCATGTAGTCAGGAAACCCTCTTCGTTCAGATTTTATTTTGGAGATGCTTAAAAAATTCATGCATAAAGTATGTAAAATGCACTGATCTGAAGTGTACGCAAACATTATTTTTCCCCAACATTTTGTGAGGACGTTTTCTAAACATACAGCAAATTAAAAGACCTGCAGAATAAACATCTGCTCACCCATGACCTATATTCTACCATTATCATTTTTATACTTGCTTCTTCATATATCTATCCATGAATTTTTTTGAATAATCCACCTGATTTTTTTTTAATAGATTTAAAATTAAGTTGCAGGCATCAGTACGGTTCCTCCTGAATTCTTCAGTATGAGTATCATTAACCAGAGTTCAATATGTGTTCATAGATGTTTTCATTTGTGGTTCAATTTACATACAGTGAAATGCATGAATCTTAATTATACATTCTCTAAGTTTTGACAGATGCCAACACAACAGGCTTTATTTAAAACTGTGAAGTCTTAGGATATATCTGAAGGGCTCCCAAGGGAAATTCGGGGTTTGTCACCAGAAGATAAGTGGATGACGGGATCTGGGCCATTAAAAATGCCCATTTTATTTGAAAGCCCAGACTTTTAGGCCTTCGGAATAGGAGTTTGCCACCACTGACTGTCTCCACTGTTGCCTCCCGCTCACAGATGTGAATGAGTGTGAGACCCTGCAGGGTGTGTGTGGAGCTGCCCTGTGTGAGAACGTGGAAGGCTCCTTCCTCTGTGTCTGCCCCACCAGCCCCGAGGAGTTTGACCCCATGACTGGACGCTGTGTTCCCCCGAGGACTTCCGCTGGTGAGACTGATGTCAGTGTCTATTTAACTGTTGGCTGATGGCCCCACAGAAAAAATGATGTGGTCTAACCATTCCTGATGTGGATAGGTGCCATCAGTTAAAGGCTGTTGTTTTAAACAAAAAGAAACGGGAACAAAAACTTCAGAACACATGCGCTAACCTGGGTAGTGAGACTCAGTGTCAGGAGAAGTAGATCCTGGCCCTGTTTGACTTTATGAGATTCCTTTATTCAGCAAATATTCACAGAGTGTCCATTGCGCTTAGTAGTAGTGTCCACTACTGGGGACACAGTAGTGACCAGGAAAGACCGCTCTGTCTTTAGGGGGCTCACTGTCCAGTGGAGGCCGGCAGTTATCCCAGATAGAGACAACCCAGAGAAATCAGTGTGGGGATGGAGGAAGCACAGGCCAGAGGGAATGAGCCTGTCTGTTATGGGGAAAGGTTACGAGGTTGTGGGACTCCAGAGCAGGCAGGTGCCTGCCCCAGCCTGAGAAGTTAGGGAGGGCTTCCTGTTGGAGGGGATGTCTGAACTGAGAGCAGTAGGATGAATAGCGGTGAGCCAGGCGAAGTGGGTGAGGGAGGGCATTCTGGGCGGAGGGCACGGGCAAAGGCCTGGCAAGGCAAGAGAGGGCCTGGCATGGTGAAGGAACTGAAATAAGTTCAGGGTGGCAGGCTTTACAGAGCAAGGGAAGGAGTGGGGAGAGATGAGGCCACAGAAGAAGGCCAGCGCCAGGTCATAGTGACTCACCATGCTCAGGAGGGTGGACTTGTCCCGAGGTTACCCTGGCACCATGGATGGGTTTTGAGCAGGAGGGGGGTATATTCAGATTTTGAAATCTCTGGCTGCCATTGGAGAGGGTGGGTAAGAGGGGGTGACCCTGGGTGCTGGGGGACTAGGCAACAGGCTGGGGCAGGGACTGGGCGGAGAGGACAGGGCTGGGCTTTGGCAGAAGCCATGGGAGGGGAGGGGAGTGTGGGTGAGAGAAACACCCAAGTGACCAAGTAGACAGGCCGTGGGGCTGCCTGCATGGGGGAGAGGTGCCCTGGCCCAGGCCTAGGTTTGGGGATGAAGGCTCTGAGGCCAGTTTGGGACATGTTGGAGGCATCCAGAGGGCCAGGGAAATCCCCTCTCTTCCCATCCAAATTGCAGCTGCGATGATGGGCCAGACACCTAGGAGGGCATGAGGTAGAGAGAGGTACAGAAATGACAGGGGGTGAGAATGGGAAGGACAGTGACAGAATGGAGTCTGGTTCTGCTACTAACAGCTGGGCGTCCCCCGGCCCTCAGTTTCCCCATATATAACATAGGAGCTGGAGGCTCAGCCCATTCTGGCTCACGCCCTTTGTCTCCCCAGGCACATTCCCAGGCCCTCAGCCCCAGGCACCTGCCAGCCCAGGTGTGCCGGCCAGGCCACCCCCTCCATCCCCACCCCGCCGTCCTAGCCCGCCTAGGCAGGGCCCTGTGGGCAGTGGACGCCGGGAGTGCTACTTTGACACAGCGGCTCCAGATGCATGCGACAACATCCTGGCACGGAACGTGACGTGGCAGGAGTGCTGCTGCACGGTGGGCGAGGGCTGGGGCAGCGGCTGCCGCATCCAGCAGTGCCCGAGCACCGAGACAGGTGGGCTTGAGCTGCTGGCTAGACACAGTACAGGCCCGAGGGTTTGGGTAGGAATAGGTGGGCATGCGACTGGGACGGGGGCCACATCTGGACATAGGGTTGAGATACTGGTGCCGCAAGGGCAGGAGTGAGCTGTCAGCTAGGTGGGCATCAGGCTGAGATGTGGACAATAAACGGGCACAAGGGCTGAAGACTTGGGCGGTGAAAGGTGGGCATGCGGCCAGAGTAAGCACCAAGACAGGTGGGCATGAGCAGGCCCAGGGCTGCGACGCAGGTGTCTGGGCTCAGCCTTGTCTCTGTGTGCAGCTGAATACCAGTCGCTGTGCCCCCATGGCCGGGGCTACCTGGCGCCCAGCGGAGACCCCAGCCTCCGGAGAGGTGAGGCCAGATATTAAGTCCCACCCACCCCTAGCCCCAACTGCCCCTCACTCTGTCTGTTTTCTTTATTTCTGCCTCTTACCTGTTTCTGTCTCCCCCAGCCCACCCCACCCCCATCATCTATCTCTGTCTTTTTCTTTCCTTATCTCTACCTCTGGGTCTCCATCTCCATCTCTCTGTATCTTCCTTGGTCGTGCCCCACAGCCACACACTCCCCTCATCCAGCCCACACCACACCGTGGCCCTCCCCCATCTCTCTCGGTGGGCGCGCGCCTCTAACCATCCTTCCCGCAGACGTGGACGAGTGCCAGCTCTTCCGAGACCAGGTGTGCAAGAGCGGCGTGTGCGTGAACACTGCCCCAGGCTACTCGTGTTATTGTAGCAACGGCTACTACTACTATGCCCAGCGACTGGAGTGCATCGGTACGAGCCCCACCTCCACCATTCCCCAAGGGACTCTCCCCAACCCTCGACCAAGCCAGGTCCTCTCTGGAATGTGGCCACCAGCAGGAAGTCCTTCCTGGAGTCTAGTCTTCATCTATCACACGGTCAATGAGCTGAGGAAATGGAAAAGGGTAGAGGGCTGCTTCTTAACCACTCCCTCCATGCCTCCCTAGATAATGACGAGTGCGCCGATGAGGAGCCGGCTTGTGAAGGCGGCAGCTGCGTCAACACCGTGGGCTCCTATCACTGCACGTGCGAGCCCCCACTGGTGCTGGACGGCTCGCGGCGCCGCTGCGTCTCCAACGAGAGCCAGAGTCTTGGTAACCCCGCCCCCAAGTCCGCCCCACCCCGCCCAGCCGATTACGCCCCGCCCCGGCACCACGCGTGCCGTCCCGCCTCGTGCCTCGTCCCCCCTCTGTTATTCCAGCTTTACCTCTCGACCTCAAGATCAGGCCACGCCTTCGCAAAGGCCACGCCTCCTCGAGACGTGTTTAGCTTGTCTTGGTTTCTGACTGCCCGAGGCCCGCTGGCCTGGTAGGTTAAAGGTGAATGTTTTAGAGGAACCTGCCACTTGCTGGTGCACATTGCTTATCATCTCCTGAACGCCAGCTTTCTTCGTGCACATTGGGCGGATTGGCAGTAGCCCTACCTAATAGGGTGGCTGGAGGAATTTTATTTTTAAGGACAGAATAGGACATGGTCTTACTAAGTACTAATAGGACATGGTCTTACTAAGTACTAAAAGCATGTTTCCTGCTCTTTTCCTGTGTATCTTTGATTCTTTCCACTTCCCTGTAGGTTTCTGTCTTTAGGTTCTTCTCTGACTCTCTGACGCTTTCTGGGTCTTTGTTTCTAGGTGGCCTTGTGTCTCCACATCTTTGCTTTCCTGTTTTTCTTCGAATCTCTTAATATTTGGATGTGTTTGTCTCTATCTTTTTGAGTCCTTTCTTTTTTTTGCCCACTGACCCAAACTCTCTTCTCCCACTCCTGTTCCTACAACATCCCCGCCTCCCCACACACACACACACACCCTGGAGACTATTGTTAAGAGAGGAAAGCAACTGCCCCAAGGTCACACAGCCTCAAGAGGCCGGGCTTGGATAGAGCCCTCTCAGACCCTTTTCCCAGCCACTAGAACCCCTATGCTCTCTCTTCCTATGTGACAGCCTCATGCCAGACCAAGCCCTGTCCTCAGTCCAGAACCTTGGAACTACCTCAGAGGGCTTCGGGAGTCAGATCACTGCTGATAAAGACTTGGTTATGAGCAGAGGGGGCTGGACTGCTCCAGCAGGGGAGGAGGCCGAGCCTCTGGGAGGACCCCAAGTGTTGGTCCCTCCCTGATCAATGCTGTCTCTGTCCTCAGAAGACAATCTAGGCGTGTGCTGGCAGGAAGTAGGGGCTGATCTCGTGTGCAGTCGTCCCCGTCTGGACCGCCAGGCCACCTACACGGAGTGCTGCTGCCTCTATGGGGAGGCCTGGGGCATGGACTGCGCCCTCTGCCCTGCCCAGGACTCAGGTACTGCCACCTGCTTGGGCCGCACTCAGAGGCCCTGCTCCTTAGGCTCCAAATACAGGCCCTCAGATCTCTTAGTTTTAGCTCCAATCTTAGACCCCCAAATCTCCCCAAACTCGGCCCCTCAGACCCTTATGTGCCAGCCAATCCCTAAATCTTGGTCCCTTAGTCCCCAAGTCACATCCTAAAGACTTCCCAGTCTTATCAGCAGGTCCCGTAGTACCCTGAGGTCTGATCTCCCAGACCTTCAACTCCTGGTCTCTAGAACCCCAAAACAGCCCATGGACCCCCTCCCCCTTAGACCTCTAATACCAGTTGCTCAGACCCCACCATCCTGGCCCACAGACTCTCTGGTCATAGCCAACAGGCCTTCAAGTTCCAGTGCCTTAGACACCCATATCCAAGTGCCTAAGACCCCAACACACAGTCCCAGAGATCCCCAAGTCTTGGCTTTAAAACCTCTGAGTCTCCCAATCCTCAGTCTTCAGACCTGCAGGTCTCATGGCTCAGATACCTTCACATGCATCCTGGCCCCTCAGAACCCCAGTAACAGTTTCTGGAAATTCCCAGTCCTGGTCCCCCAAAACTCCCCCATCCCATTTCTGTAGGTCCCTAGTCAGAGCTCCCATGGGTTTCCAAATTCCAGCACGTTGGACCGTAATTCCTAGCAGCAGTCCTTAGTATTCCTGACCCCAGCGCCTCGGAATCCCAGTCTCAGGCCTTGGACCCTCAATCCTGGCTCCAGAACCCCTGATCCGGGCCCTGCAAGCTCAGCCCCTCCTCTGAGGCCCCTCCCATGCATCAGCCCAAGGCCATCCCACCCTCTCCTCTGGGCTCTTTCAGGGGTGAGGGTTGGGGAGCGGGAGGACCAACATGAATGGTGGGTGAGCGGCAAGCAAAGGCTAACTATTAGGCTTGGCTCCTGTTCACAGATGACTTTGAGGCTCTGTGCAATGTGCTGCGCCCCCCAGCATATGGCCCCCCACGACCAGGTGGCTTTGGACTCCCCTACGAGTATGGCCCAGACCTAGGTCCACCTTACCAGGGCTTTCCATATGGGCCTGAGTTGTACTCTCCAGCCGTGCTACCCTATGACCCCTACCCACCGCCGCCTGGGCCCTTTGCCCGCCGCGAGGCCCCCTACGGGACACCACCCTTCGACATGCCCGACTTTGAGGACGATGGTGGCCCCTATGGCGAATCTGAGGCTCCGGCTCCACCCGGCCCCGGTACCCGCTGGCGCTATCGGTCCCGCGACACCCGTGGCTCCTTTCCAGAGCCTGTTGAGCCACGTGAGGGTGGCGGCTATGCTGGTGAGCACTGCGGGCCCAGTGACGGGGACTGAGACGAGGTGCAAGGTGTGCGCAGATGGAGACAGGGAAGAGGAAGGGAAACAAAGAAGTCGGGGGGAGAGACAGACTCAGAGAGACGGGGAAAACAGAGATGTAGTCGGAGAGAACAGACATACTCCTAAGCCCACCAAGAAAGAGTGAGGACAGAGGAAAAGCTAGGGAGAGCAGAGCGAGGTACACCTTCTGGCCCCACAGCGCCCCCGACAGCCCTGGTGTGGGATGGACCGTTCAGAAGGGGACATAGGGAGCCAGGGGTGTGCCGGGGCGTGGGAAAATGAGAGATGGAAGGCACAGACTTTGAATCACGGAGTCGGTATATTCTCTGCAGGCTCCCTGGCTGGGCCCTATGAGGGGCTGGAGGCGGAGGAGTGCGGGATCCTGGACGGTTGCGCCCACGGTCGCTGCGTGCGCGTCCCCGAGGGCTTCACCTGTGACTGCTTCGATGGCTACCGCTTAGACATGACCCGCATGGCTTGTGTCGGTGAGAGAGCTGGCCGGGGCCAATTTGCACGGGGAGACAGGGTGGAAGCCTTGTCTAGAGCTGGGTGCTCAGGGACAGCAAGGGGAAGGGCCAGCCCAGAAGGAGCAGGAGGTAATTCTTGCACAGGGATGGTGCTCGCCTGACGAAGGAGAGATCAGGCTTGGAGCAAAGCCGAACTTGACTCCGGAGTCGGGGCTGGGCTTGAAGCAGGGCGGAAGGGTGGACCCTGCAGCTGTGATGTCTAAGGACTCCCACTGCTACCTTGGACAATTTGCTTGACCTCTTTGGAGAGCTTCAGACTTCCCATCTGTAATATGGGAATAGGAATTATGTCTGCCTAGTTTAGACAGGAGTAACGCAGAGTGGTTACAACGGAGGACTCTGGGAGAGTAAGAGAAACCTCAGACACAGTTCAGCGACTTGCTGTGTGACCTGGACCGGTCACTGTCCCTTGCTTCGTTTTTCTCATCTGAACTGACCATCATCATAGAACCCATTTCACATCGTTAATTCTGATCTACAATGACACTGAGGCTGTGTATAAACCAAGTCTCAGAAAAGAGAATTGAGTCCTCCAAGGTCTCACAGCCGAGAAATAGCAGAGAGCTGAGCACTCAGAGCCTTTGAGAGATGGTCTGAGAACCGGCTGGGCAGAGTTGTGGGCTCGCTGTGTGACGCTGGGCAAGGGGCTTCCCCACGCTGGGCCTCAGTTTGCACATATGTATGTAATACGGGGTCACGGAACCTACTTCATGGGGTTATCAGGAGGATAAAGTTAATGCAGGTCACGTTCTTAACATGTGTCTGGCTTGGAGTAAGCATTTGCCGTGGTTGATAACCATCATCAGTATTATTTTCCTAACAAAAACCTAGTGACCTAGGGGCTACCGTGCCCATCTTACAGAACACTATGCTAAGGCACAGAGAGGTTAAGCCACCTGCCCAGGCTCACACAGCCAGCCTGCAGTAGTGAGCACATTCTACTCCGAAGAGGAGGCTCCGCACCCGCACCCCTCTGCCCCAGAAGCCTCGAAGGACAGGAAGGCGGGTTCCCAAGTCCCTAGGCCTGAGTAGCAGCATTCCTTGTACCCCCCACCCCCCCACCCCAGACATCAACGAGTGTGACGAGGCAGAGGCGGCCGCCCCGCTCTGCGTCAACGCGCGCTGCGTCAACACGGATGGCTCCTTCCGCTGTATCTGCCGCCCAGGATTCGCACCCTCGCACCAGCCGCACCACTGCACGCCCGCCAGACCCCGGGCCTGAGCCCTCTTTGCCCGGAGGCCGCCCTGCCCGCGCCTGCGTAGGCAGGCTCCCTGCCTTCCCCTCACTCCCGTCCGCTTGCGCACATGCGCACAGGGATGCTGGCCTGGAGGGAGAGGACGATGGACAGATGGACAGATGGGAGGAGGGACTTCCTTCACCGCTTCCCCCACCCCAACCCCTCCTATCGACGCTGCAAGCCCAGGCCTATCCCACAGTCCCTTTCATATTTCCGCTCCTTTTTATAAAAATTTTCAATTAAAAAAAAACACCTATTTTGTATCTTCTGCTTCTGTCTGCCTGTGTTTCTGAGTCTGGCTCCAGAGTTTGTTCTTTGAGTCACCAAATTACATTCTCTTTCCATTCCTGACTTCTTGTCTGTCTCTTAATTTCCGTGCTTCTGTCTCTTAGTCTATCTCTGTCTCTCTTGGTCTCTTTCCCCTCCTATGTCTGCTTCTCTTTGTTCTGTCGTCTGTCTCGTCTTTCTGCTTCATTTTCTCTGTGTCTGTCTTCTAGTCTCTTTCTTTCTCTCTCCCTATCTCTGTTTCATTATCTCTCTAATCCTGAGAGAGATCTCGTCTCTGGATTTTTAACTACAGTACTGACCCTCCCAATAAATCCCAAGAGAGACACCTCTTTCCCCCTGTTTGGTGCCCCAGGAAGAAATGAAATGGGGTAGCCTCAGCCGCTACTCAGGGCATGCCCTCTTTTCTTATCTATAGGTGACCCAAGATTTCCCCTACTCCCCAAAGAAGTCAAAAGCTGGGACTAGGAAGACATGGGAAGGCGGGTAGGCAGAAGTCCATGGAAGGGTAAACCGAGACCTGGGTCTCCAGCCAGACTTGGCCGTGAAAGATCAGGGAGTGACAGTCCCGGTGGAGGTGGCAACGAACTATGTGTATGACAGTAAAGTGGCCAGCATGGACCTCCCCCAGCCCCTAGTGCCCCTGCCTATTTCCTGGCCATATGGGGAGTCCAAAATCCATCCCCAAACCCACAAAACAGACTGTTGGGCATAAGCTTGGGATACAGGTGACAGTTGAGTGTGGAGGGGCTCATTGGCACTGAAACGAAAGTCTGTACCTGAATTATTTTCCACGCACCTGTTACTGTTAAGGTCTCAAACTCAAATGCTTCTGAGACAAGGCAAGTGAGGTTTAAGGGCACCAGGTGCAGGATAAAAAAATCACAGCACAGGATGAGGATACTCAACCAGGGACACTCTACTTAAGGCTTGGGGCGAAAGAGAGTGGGAAATCTCCCCATTTTAAACAATATTTTTGTAGCCAACCCGTGGGTCATATCTGGCCAATGAGCCACTGGTTTTAATCTTCCAGGTATATCTCAGGTTGTGTGAATGGGGGACAGATCTCCTTGACTGGACCCCCTGCCCACCTCCAGAGCTTCAGGTGGGGTTGCATTCCCACTGGCGCCACAATGAGGATTATATTAATAATGCCTACTCTGCAGCTTGTTGGTGGGGGCTAAAAGAATCATTCTATATGTCAAGTGCTTAGAACTGCACTTGGCACACAGCCAAGTTACCATAACCCGAGGCTCTCCTGGAAATGCTGAGCCTTGCTTGGGGCTGGGCAGATGGTGAGGCAGATGGTTAGGTCTTATTCTTTTCCTAGTCTCCCTCCCTGGGTGAAGGAGGACCAGACTCTAACCCCCTCAATGGGATGGAGCAAGGGGGCTTGGTGGGGAGGGGTGTCAGACCACAAGGCGCTCAAAGCTCCACAGAGGGGGCAATGGCTGTGCAACTTTGTACTAAAAACCATTGGATTGTACACTTTTAAATGGATGAGTTGCATGGTATGTAAATTATAGCTCAACAAAGCTGTTAAAATGGGATGGGGAAACCTCTACAAGGAGATCAAGAAGGGACCCTCCAGCTGATACAGGGACTCAGGCCCAAACACTGATCCCTAGTCATTCATTCAACAAATATTTTCTATACCTGCTGTAAGTGAGTGTTGGGAGCACGAACTTTAAATCAGCCTTGGTGGTGAGAGCTAGGGAGGGCTCTTGGAGGAGATGTCTGAGCAGAGACCTGAGTAGTGTGGGGAAATGAGACAGATGAAGTGGTGAAGGAGGAAGTTCCAGGTGGGGGGAGCAGCATCTGCGAAGGCCTAGAGGTACGGAAGGCAAATATCTTTAAACGCCCCCCTCCCCTCTTTTTTTGGTGTGTCAGTTCCTGCGTTGGACAATGCTGGTGACATTTTGGTGTCTAGGAAATCCCTGGTCCCTGCCTTCATGAAGCTCCAGTGAGGGACACAGACACGTTGCCAGACATGACAGTCTGTGCTGGGATAAGGGAGGCACAGGCAGAGACATCAGGGAGGGATGAGGAAGGTCAGAGGCGGCACCTGACCCAGTCCGCGAGAACATCGGGGAAGGCTTCGTGGAGGAAGAGACAGAGTTCCGAACAGTCTCCAGGGTTCTAGATACCTTTGAAAATCTGCTGAAAGCTCTGGACATTCACAGAAGAAAAACAAACAACATTGTAGGCGATTTCCAAATATTCCCATTCCCTCAAGTGCCTGTGCCTGGGAAGGCCGTGGGCACCTCATCATCACCCCTCACCTCCCCGACCACCTTGCTGTATAAATGTCCCAGGCATGGGAACAGGAGTGGTCAACAATGCTGGAAGACTCTGAGGTCAAATTTCAGTATCTTGGGAGAGGGGTGGGGAGCGGTTTTTAGAACCCCACACATCACTCTCATCCCCCACTAGGCTTGGTGGGTGTGCCAAGGATCCTAGCTTTTATCCTGCTTACATCTCCCGCACTGACCCCCAGCCCGGGTGCTGTGGGGCCCTCGGCACGCACCGGGACCAACGCGTTCTCCTCTGGAATGTCCAGAGGGAAATAGTCCAGGAGGTCTCCGCGCTCGCGGGACAAACGCTGCAGCGCCCCCTGACGTCACCGCGCGCCATAGCATCCCAAGCCGCCCGCGTGCCCCTAGTGGCCGACGCTCATACAGTCAGCGAGGAAAGACTGGCCACTTCCAGCCTTTGGTCCGCAGGCCAGGGTCATCACCATCGTCATTGTCGTTGTTGTGGTCGTGGTCGTCATCGTCGTGGTCGTCATCGTCGTCATCATCATCATCATCATCATCATCTTCATCTTCATCATGGCCAATAGGTAAGTAGCGCTTCCTATGTATCAGGCACTATGCTGCTTTTATAAATCACCTCATTTCATCCTCGCATCAGCCCTACGGAATGGATATTATCGGCATCTCCGTTTCCTTCATTTGAAGCGCAGAGAGGTAAGGAGACTTACCCAAGATCACAAAGCTACTAAGTGTCAAACTCTGGATCGAACCTTGGCAGTTTGGCTCCAAGAGCCCATTTTCTGAACCATTCAAAAATAATCATGAAGTGAAATAATAGTTGAGAATTGCTTCAAAATAATCCTGCAGAATAGCTTAGTCAATGTGGAAGGAGCTTGGGTACCTGGATCACCACTCTGCCAACCTGGATCATTTCGCCTCTGGAGTATTATGTAAGAGTAAACTTTTTCATTTAAGTCATTATAATTTGAAGTCTTTTTGTTCTAGCCACTTAAGTTATAGCCTAGAACGAGGGCATCAGAATCACTTGGAGGACTTGTTAAAAGACAAGGTTGCTGGGTCCCACTCCCAGTAAGTCTGGAGTAGCGACAGAGAACTTGGACTTCGAATAAGTTCCCAGGGGTTGCTTCTGCTTCTGCTTCTTTGAGAAACACGGCCCTAAATAATGCAGGTTCTTACTGTGTGTTGTTTTGTATGCCCAGCACTAATTCTCTCTTTTCTGGACAATGGCCTCCTTCACTCTGAGTCCAGGTGCTGATCCCACCGGAAGACCCCAGACCTGGGCTATGAGTGAATCCCTTCCCATAGGCCTTTGCGATTGGGAAGGGGATGGGCGTGTCCCCAAAGCCAGACCAATGAGAGTCAGCCATGGGACTATTTCTGCACTGGTGGGGAGGGGCCTCCTAGGCTCGCTGTGCCAGAAGGACATAGGCCTGGAGCACTGCTGGAGTCCTCGAGAGAAGAGCTAGTCTGAAATAAAGCCAACACAGGGACAAGCAGGGCTGAGGGATGAACAGAGGAACCGAACCTGACATATATCATCTAGGCCTCGTAGTCCAGCTAATCTCCAGAATGTTTCGGTAATGTGACATTTTTCTTCACACCTTACATCAAATTGATCAGCAAATTTTGTCACCTCTACTTATAAAAATGACTTGTCCTGTATTGGAAGAAAACTTAGGCTATAAATTAGAACATTATCGGGTCAATGACAAAACTGGAAAACAATAGGTTAGAAAAATTTTGTGTATTAATGTTAAATTTACTAATGATTAATTGTACTGTGGTTGTATAAGAGAACATTTCTATTCTCAAGAAATACACTCTGAAGTGTTTAGGAGTAAAAGGCCACGGTGTATGTAACTGATTTCCAAAAAAAAAAAAAAAAAAGGCTAGAAACAGAAAAAATGAGGTGGGGAGGATTTTGGGTGCCGTGACCTGCACGACTAGGGGGTTGACCTGCGGGGGAGTGGGGGTGGGTGGGCAATGGAGGATTAAGAAAAACACAGGAACATAATATAGGAAAAGCTGGGGCCAGGTGGGACACCGCACTCGGATGGAGATACAGTGGCACGTTTATTATATTCATCTGAAGGTCAAGGAGGGGGTGGGAGTCTTCTTCTCAGAACTTGAAACTTGCTGGCAACAACAGTCTCCCGAAGGCCTGTCTCTACCCGTATATCTGTGCTAAACCACAAGCAGCCATCTGTTCTTTGTCTGCTTCTCTGCCCTTGGCAGGTTGCAACACAGTCAAGCATGGCTTTGCCAATGCTTCGGCCACAGGTCCGGCTCAGATCCGGCTCTCTATATCCCCTTTTTTATTTTTTAAGCACAGGTGGTAATTGCTCGCTTGGAGGTCTCGCACTTGTCGTTGGATGGTTCAGCATCCGACTGAGAACACACAAAATAGAGTTAACAGCAACAGCACAAGACCTATAAGATACCAGGCAGTATTGTTGCAGGAAGCGACACCCAACGGAGGAAATTGGACTCTCAGACAACTTTGTTAGAGGAAGGAGAATTTAATACCAGTGGAGAGCGTGGGGCATTCAGCAGACCCAAAGCGTGATCTCCCCTTAGTTAGATTTCTTACAGCTTATATACCCTCACAGTGTCCATGCAAAGGGCGCGTGATTCTTTTGTCTGAGGTTTTACATGTGCCTCCTTACTCAGGATGAGCTTCGGATGGGGGGCTGCAAGGCTGAGGAATTTCCAAACCACTGGTCTTCCAGGTCATTTGTTTTGTAGAGCCTGTGACCTTGGCGTTATCAGCACCGTTATAGGATTCTTGAACAGGGAGATGGGACCTGCTCAGTGGATTCCTATCCAAAGGCTGAGCTCCAAGTGTAACATAACAGGCAGTTTTACACAGTCTTGTTATTCCTACACAGCTACGGAGATAAGGAAGAATGTTAGTTGGATAGCAAGCTATGAATCAACAGATGTGAGCTGGAGAGTCCTTGGGGTGGGAGAGGGAGCTATGGGAAAACATGTGAGCTGGAGAGCACTGGGCAGAATGGGGGGAGAGAGCAGTTTTAGCCAGCTGAGTCGGTCATTTCTGCAGGCCCTTTCCTTTGTATTTTTTCAGATGACTCCTCTCCTCTCTCAGTATATCTGAGAAAATTAAAAGGGTTGAAACCTCTCAAATCATCTAAAATTTGTTGAGCCAATTTTTCAGGATTCACAATAGCATCTTTACTGTTTTGGATGTCAAGAATATGTTTAGAAAGATCAGCTACATCAAGACTGGCATTATTGTCAGTCCCTTGTAAATGTAATTTAACTTTGTTCCGATTCCACAGCAAATCATTACACGGGATAGAAGTCATACAAATGTATGACTAGGCTGCATGACATAATAATTGTTGACGTATTCTTACTTCTTGTAGATGGTCTCCCAGTCCAATAACTGTTGCCTCTGAAGCATTCAGCTTGGTCTCCAAATTTTTTATTAATATCTCTTTGATCTTTTAAGGCCAATGAGACATTCTGCGCCACCCGATTCAGAAAGTGAGCTTTCTGTATGCTCTGTGTAAGAGCCGCAGCACTAGCAACAGCAGAAGCTACAAGTGTTTAACAAGAGCGACAATGCCAACTATTACAAGCCCACTGGGTCTCTGAGGCCGAGATAACTGCTGATGCAGTTCCTCAAGGGCCCAAAGCCCTGCCTCATGGAACCAAGATCCAGAGACATTGCTGGGGAGCATGAGAAAAGAAGGTTGATGTAAAACTAGAATGTCTTGACCCTTATTATATCTAGAAATACAGCTGGTTAAGTTATGTTGGAGGCAAGTCACAGAATAATGAGATCCATTTTCTGCCCAAGTGGCAGGCCCATAGTATTAGATTATTTATGCTGGGGGCCATTCATCATTCTTCCAATTCTCTATTTGGAGTTGTCTTTTTACCCGTTGTAAGGATTGTGGGACCCGGTAACCGAGCAGTTCCCCTTCCTGTGTTCTGCAGGTGTCCTCCTGGCCTGGACACAGGGCCGATCAGCACATTGTAGTCTCCGAATGTGGCCCGACCAACACCTCAATTTTCCTGCCTCATAAATTTACAGGAAGATAATCCAGAACATAAGGCCTAAAATGACCAGAATTATCATCGTGGTCCTCCCAACGTATATTTAGGACTGGTGACATTCCCTATACCTTACAAGTCTGTAGAGGCTATATCTACAGGCCATTCCCATGGCCGATGTTGAGAGGCTATTACAGACACATCAGCTCCAGTATCCACAATTCCCTGAAAATCTTTCTCATTCAATTTAAGAGTTAAAGCAGGGTGCCCTGGGGTGTTAATTTGAAACCTATATACAAGGTCAGAGGAGCCAAACCCTCCAGCTCCCCAGGCTGGGCCAAAGCAATCTTCCCTTCCTTTTTATAGGGTTAAATAAGTTGAGCGATTTTAGTACCCGGTAACACTTGCACTATTGAATTAGTTGTTTCTGCCATTACTTTAATTTCCCCTGTGTAATCTTCATCTATGACCCTGGGCAATACTTCAAATCCTTTAGGCGTTTAACTACTTCGGCCTAGTATCAATCCTACAGTTCCTTTTGGAAGGGGCCCAAATGCCCCTGCCGGGAGACCATGAGGCCCCATGGCTGGGGTCAATACGAATCTGGTGTGGGACAGAGGTCCAATCGGCGCTAGCTGAGGTTGCCCGGAAGAGGTCGTTGATGGTGGGGGATATCTTTGAGGAGGGACAAGAGAAAGCGCCCCAATTGTTTGAGGGACCGGGGGTGGGCCCCGTCTCCTGTTCCCCTGCAGTAGGTGACCATCTACATCAGAATGTGACTGACATTCATTCGCCCAGTGCTTTCTTCGAAGACAGTGAGGCCCAGGCTATTTAGGGATGGCTTCCGAAGGATGTGAGGCTCTACTCCGCTGACGACACTCTTTAGCAAGGTCTTCTGCATACAAAACAAGCCCCTTTCTTAGCTTCCCTCTTTCGACCTGAATAAGGGCAGCAGCAAGAGCTGCTCCTTAAGCAGGGCCAATATCAGCACAACGGCAAATAAAATCATTCATCGTCCTGTTCTTCCTATATGGACACAGGACAGCTTGACATGTTTTATTAGCATTCTCAAAAGCCAATTGCTTAGTCAATAGTTGGCCAGCTTCAGGGTCGCCTAGAAGCTTATCTACTGCCTGCAGCAAACGAGCCACAAAATCAGAATAAGGCTCCTTGCGACCCTGTCTAACCCTGCTAAGTTATCCAGCTTTCTCCCCTTTTGCAGGTAAAAGTTTCTAGGCCTTTGTAGCACATATGTTAATTTGCTGACAAGCCTGAAGATTATAGGTCAATTGATTTTGTAACACAGCATAGTGCCCCGATCTCAGCAATATATCTTGGGTAATTCCTACCCCATGGGCTTGATTACCCTGTGCTTGGCTTGCACGTTGGTCAAACCATTCTGTTTTCCACAGTAAATAATCACCTGGATTCAGACAGGCTTTGGCTAGGGTCTGCCAATCACGAGGAGTCAATACATCAGTTCCTAAAGATTCAAGTAAACTAAGGACAAATGGAGTGGTTGGTCCGTAGGTAGCAGTAGCAGTTTTAAGCTCCTTTAAGGTTTTAAATGAAAGAGGTTCATGGACTCGCAGCATCTGCCCTAGATTATGTGGATCAGGCTGCTCGGTGACGGGACATGCTAAGTGAAAACCCTCGACAGCCTCTCCACACTCCCGAGCCCGCCACAGACACTGCCACAGAGGGGATAACAATGGCCGGGACACTTTCCCTTTCTGTGCTTGGGGATGCACCATGAAGGTCAGCTGCCCAAAGAAAGTGCATCCTCCCCCTCCTCTTCGGTGTCCTTTCCTCCCCCAGCCTGATGATCTCTGTGAGCCTCTCTCTCCGTTTCCTGTTCATACTCAGGAGGCAATGGCTCGTTTGCCACTGGCACTGGCATAGGCTTCGTAGGTGGTGGCGGAGGTGCAGAAGGCGGTGGAGGAGTCCGAAGGGTCTCGTACCCCTCCAAAGTCCTTCGCAGTGCAGCGACCAACTCTTCACCACCTCCCCCGGGGAGCCTCTGATACTCGGGGTGCTCTCGACAGTCTCTTATTAGAGACCATAGAGAAAATGTGGCAATAGGGATCTTGTCAGGCCTGTCCGAGATATAATGTCCTTGTAACTGCCTTTCTATTTTTTTCCCAAGTCTATTTAGTTCCCTCCTCTGGGAACCAAGGACAAGTTTCTTGCACAAAACTTAAAAATTCTGTTAATTGCTCTCCCTTCACTTTACATCCTCTAGCTTTAAGCAGAGCCTTAAGCATTTGTACATAAAAGTTCCTCTTTGGGATCCAGAATGTCCCATGTTTTACACCCAGCTAAAACCACCTTTCGCTCCTTACCCCTTTATCTTTGCCGCGTGTCCACCAGGGGGGTCCTCTCCTCTCGTTTTCAGCTGAGTTGCCCCGTACTCAGGTCCCTATTCAGGCGCCACTTGCCACGACCTGCATGGCTAGAGTGTTGATAAACCTGAGGGGGCGCGACGCAGGATTAAGGAAAACACAGAGACATGATATAGGAAAAGCTGGGGCCCGGCGGGACACCGCACTCGGATGGAGATACAGTGGCCCCGAGGCAAGCTCAGCGCGTTTATTACAATACGTCTGAAGGTCAAGGAGGGGGTGGGAGTCTTCTTCTCAGAACGCGAAACTTGCTGGCAACAACAGTCTCCCGAAGGCCTGTCTCTACCCAGATATCTGTGCTCACCCACAAGCAGCTGTCTGTTCTTTGTTTGCTTCTCTGACCTTGGCAGTTTGCACCACAGTCAGGCATGGCTTTGCCAATGATTCAGCCACAGGTCCGGCTCAGATCTGGCTCTCTATAGTTGGGAGTGAGAAAATGAAAAAGTGGGATAAAAATGTTAACAAATAAAAAAAATGTGAACGATTGAATTTGAGTAGAAAGTGTTTGTGTCCTTTGTACTATTCTTAGTCTTGCATTGTTTTGTAAAGTTGAAATTATGTCCAAATAAAAAGTTAATTTTATTATTATTATTATTTTTAGAAGTGAAAGATGTAAAATACTGGACAACAATATCAGTGTAACTCGAACTAGGGAGATAAAAAGTGTCCTATGATCCAGGTAGTGTTTGGTCTGATGATTCAACTCTGGATTGAACTTCAGACCTAATTTTTCAAAGTGTACATGGTATAAAATTTCAAGGATTACTACTAAAAGAATAGAAATGGTGCCTAGATTTCAAACTAGTAGAAGGAAAAGAAAGAGGAAGAAAACATAAGACAAAACAAAACAAAAATGAAGCCACTTCACAGAAGCCTAAATGAGAGGAAGGAAAAGCACAGAAAAAAATGCAGACAATAGAATCACAGAGTAAGAAGGTAAAAGTAAGTTAAATATATCCCTAATCACACACGAAATGCCTTCTGAATATAAACACTCCGGCTTCCACCTCCCCTGGCCCCCGCTCCTTCCACCCTGTCTCCGCCTTCCTTTCCGGACTTCCTGTTTCTGCCCCTGAGCCTGCGGTCTGTTCCCTCATGCAGCTAGAGGGATTCTGAACGCCCAAGTCAGATCCAGTCCCTCCCCTGCTCAGAAACTTCCAGTGGCTCCATCTCACTCAGAGTGAAAGCCAGAGTCCCCACTGCGGCCCTCAGGGTGCATCGTCTGCACCTCATCTCACCCATCTCCCCATCCCGCTTGCTCCTCTCCAGCCACATGCATCTCTTTGTACCAGACACATTCCCACCTCAGGACCTTTGCACTGGTTGTTTCCTCTTTCCACTTGGCTCGCTCCCTCACCACCAACGGAGAATGGATAGAGAAACTGGGTATAGCCACACAATGGAACCATGCACCACCATGAGAATAACTTACAACTACACACGATAACAAGAATGAGTCTGACACGGTGTTGAGTGGGAAAAACCAGACACTAAAGAGAATTTATTTTCTGATTCCACTTATATAAAATTCAAGACAGGAAAAAGCAATCTGTGTAGCCATAAGTCGGAATGATAGTGACCTTGCAGGGAGGGGGATGGGCTGAAAGGAGCCACGAGGGGGCTTCCAGGGAGGCTGGAAATGTTTCTCAAACTGGGCGCTGGTGACACAAGTGTGTCCAGTTGGTGGAAATTCACCCCCGCTGGCACTCGCGGTTTGTAGTGGTTTGCATGTGCATCTTCTTCAAGAATCAGTTTAGAAATAAAGTAGCCTTTGGAAATACAACCTGCTGGCATGCACGCTCTCGGTCTCTCTGTCTCTGTCTCCCTCTCTCCCACTTTCTCTCTCCTCAAGAAGGAAAAATCTCACAATTATCTACATAAAGTTTTATTACATCAGACTGTAACCAAAGGATCCAAGTTCAAACTTTGAATCTTTCAATAAGTTTGAATAAATGTAGTGTTTTTTTTTTGTACTCCAATGTTTATATTAAAATTCTTTTTAGCTGGCATGATTCATATATATGAGGCTCAAGAAAAGGAAATGTTTGCTGTTTGCATTTCTTTTCTGGCCATTAATATTGTTCGTTTCCTCATTATTACTGGAAATCATTTTGTCGTAAAGGGAATGGAGGACCTTGGCAGGCCTCTGCGATATCCTGTGGAATACAAAAGGGTAGTGGTGAGATTTAGGAAGCCCCTTTGGGTGGCTGAAGGGGAGTAGGTCCCCGATGACACAGGGGAAGGCTGGAGGCCAAGCGGGGACCCAGGTGGGACAGGCCTTAGGGGCTCTGAGCTGGGGGAGGGGGCTCCGAAGATAGAAACCACGGAACTTAGTGTGGGATTGGCTGCAGGGGAGAGGGAGAGAAGAGAGGCTGAGTGCTGGCTGCTCTTTGCGGGCCTGGTGCCTGGACAAGGAGATGACTCAGCCTGGGGGCCTGTAAATAAAGAAGAAAGGGCAGGTCAGACCAACCGCTGCGATTGATAGTTTACTGGACACCCTTTCTAACTCACTGGGTCCTCACAGCACTCACCTTACAGATGAGGAAACTGAGGATCAGACAGAGGAGGCCCCCGGACAGAGAGAGGAACTGGAGCCCAGGTCTCCTACCTAAACTAACTCTGTGCTTCACATTCATAAATAATTTCAAAGTTTAAACCACCTCCGAGTATTGCTTCCTCTCCCATTAGGAAAACAAATACAGAAACATAAAAACCAAAAACACTTAACTACAAAGCCCAAGAGAATTTCTGGAGTGACAGAACTGCCACGAATCCTGTTTGCTCCTGTGGTTACAAGACTCTATACATTTGTCAAAACTCAGAGCTGTGTAAACACACACAGCTTTTACTGTGTGTAAATAAGAATAACAATAAATCAAAAACAAATGCAATGAGTGTACTTTGTCTGGATCCCAATTCAAACAAGACAACTGTAAAAAGATGTTTACGAGACACTGGGGGAAATCTGAATATGGGCTGAATATTAGATGATATTAAACAATTTGTTAATTTTGCTTGATGTAATAGGCATGGTAGCTATGTGTCGAAAGGCAGCCTCCTCCCTTTTTAGATGCTCATTGTAATATGTAAGAATGAACATAATGTCCATCACTTGTATTTTTCTTTAAGTATTCAAAAAAATGGTGAGAGGAAAGAAGATAAAATGACAAAATGTGGATGGTTCTTGAGGCTGGGTGATGGGCCATGTGGGTTTATTGTCTCTGCTTTTTGTTATCCGTCTGGAAATGATCGAATTAAAAGTTTTGAAAATAAAATAAAGAGTTTGTGATTTGTTCAGCACAATTTGGAAAATACAGAAAACTAAAAAGACAAAGATAGCCGTGTCCCCCCACCACTGCCCTACAGTTCCACATTACTATTGTAGCTAACATTTCAATGTATTTCCATTCAGCCTTTTCAATTTTATTTAGGCTTTTTAAAGTGTGTGTGTGTGTGTGTGTGTGTGTGTGTGTGTGTGTGATAACACGTGTTTTATGTAACTGTGTGAGCAAATTGTTTATACAGCCCTGCTTTTTCCCTTCTTAAAACATAAACTGTTCCCCTGTTCCCCTGTCTTTTCTGTATAAACACAATCTCTAGTGTTTGCACGATGTTTACTCAACGGGGCAGCGTTGCCAGACATTGGAGCTGTTTCCAATTTCCTCCCATTATAAATAATGCCTCGATGCACATCCTTGTGTGTCCCAGAGGCGGGATTCCTGGGCCAAAGGGTGTGGGCCCTCTGGCAGCTCACTGTCAAACTCGCCTTAGAGTTTCTGCCTGACCCAAAGCTGAAATGACCTCACACAGTTAAAGTGAGAGTTCACTGCTATTTGTTATTTCCTAAAGGTTTGATTCATGACTCACATTCATAAGAGGATGTCTTTTTTTTTTTTTCCACTTGCAGGAAACAGAAATCCATTCACACTAGTTCATGTCAAAAGGGGGTGGAATCAGTCAGCAAGTAAAACTAACATTCAGCTTGGACAAGCTATCTTGCTATGTCGATTGTTGAAATACTAAATAGTTCTATATTGGTTGATAAATTATGCTGCCTCGAGGGCCTCAAATGTCTCTTGCTATGACAACTCAAGTGCCTTGGACTTTCCTCAGGACATCTCAGACCGCCCCACCATGCAACAAGAAAAGTGTTAAAATATTGGGCACAGCAATGATCGCTCAGTGCTCAAAGTATTGGTTGTTAAATATTTTCTTTAGTCTTTGATGCAAGTAACAGAAAAGCTGGCTCAAATGGCTTAAACTCTAAAGGGCATTTGTAACTGGAAAACAACAGTTTAGCAAGTCTTCAAGAACCCCATTTCTTTTCATTCCCCTCAACCTTAAAAATAAAAGAGCCAGTTCTTTCACTAGCAGAAACGAGTTTGTTCAGGAATAGCAGAAGACTTGCAATTCCGGAAACGCAAACTGTAGAGATCCACAGGCAAGTCCAGAGAACAAACGAGGGGAACATTATTTTATAGAGAGGAAACAGGAAGTTGGGAGGGGCGGTTATAAGCAATAGTCTTACAGGACAGTGGGAGTTCTCATTAGCTGAGCATGGTGGTTTCTCATTGGCTGGGCTGTCGCTGGGCAAGAAGAAAATCTTCCTTCCTCTCGCTGGGGTCGTAAAGAAAGCTTCTTCCTGCCCTAGTTTGTAAAGTGAGCTCCCCCTTCAGGGCTTCCCTAACTCTACTTTGAATGAGGTTTTCTTTTATCTATTTTCACACCTCTGTCCTATCTTTTCCACTGGCAGCTCCCAAGGCCACATGGAACCCCATTTATATGCCGCAGGTAAAGGAGAGCATCTTTGTCTCAGATTTCCCAGCCAAAGTAATGAGGCTGACTCTGATTGGCCAACTTCAGTCACATGCCTGCAGAGCCAGTCACATGCCCATGCCAGAACCAATCATTGTGGCCCGAGGAGGACTTGAGTGCCCTGATTGGCTGAGCTAAGTCACCGTGTTCCTCACTTATAAGGTGAATGGTTAACACTGGCGGCTGAAGTCACAACTGGGTTCAAATTCCATTTTTAGCTAAGTCCTGCTCTCTTCTCTGCCCTGTTTCCCATCAGTGAAATGAATATAGTAATGACACCTCCTGACAGGGTTGCTCTAAGGACTAAATGAGCTGATTAATGCCCAGAGCTTAGAGTGGTGCTCATACACAGGAGGCACCTAAATGTTGTTAGCGGTACTGTTGTCATTATATGATAAGCCTCAGCTCTGGCGGCTGTGGTTCTCTGCGAGCTCCTTGTTTTCTGCATTTCACCCTCTTTCTAGTTACTATCACTGAGTAACAAATCATTCCAAAACAGGATGGCTTAAAACAACAACAGTCGGCCTATTATCTCTCACCATGTCTGTGGTCAGATTTTTGGGAAGGGTCCAGCGGGCAGTTCTGGCTTTCAATCTCATCTGGTTGCAATCAATTGGTGGCGGAAGCAGGAACAGTGAAACAGCTGGGGGTGGCCTGGGTATCCCTCCTTGTTGTCTCAGGGCTTCTCCGGTTGGGATTCCTTGCATCGAGGTGGCCTCAGGGCAATTGAAATTCTTGCATGGTTTCTCAGGACCCCTGACACAAGCATTTCAAAAAGAGACAGAAAGAGGCCTCATGGCTTCTGATCATGCCAGTGTCATTTCTGCCACATACTATTAGTTATGAGCAACTCATAAGCCCACCCAGATCTGAAGAGAGGGCACACGAACGCCACTTCTCAATGGGACGGTGCTGGGTTTTTAGAAAAATACATGGGATGGGAAACATTGGCAGAGACAGATACTCCACGTCCCAATTCTAAATGCAAATGGTTTATTGACAGGTTCAATTTCTTGGGATTAAACCACGATACAGTAACCCCCTTTATCTGTGGTTTTGATTTTGGCTATTGCAGTTACCCTCAGTCAAAAATATTAAATGGAAGATTCCAGAAATAAGCAACTCATGTTTTAAATCGCATGCCCTTCTGAGTAGCGTGATGAAATCTTGCACTGTCCTGCTCTATTGCACCGGGGACGTGAATTATCCCTTTGTCCAGTGCCTCCACTCTGTTATGCTACCCACCTGTTAGTCACTTAGTTGCCATCTCAGTCATCGGATCCACTGTTGCAGTATCGCAGTGCTTGTGTTCAAGTCACCATTCTTTTACTTAATAATGGCCCCATAGTGTAAGAGTAATGATGCTGGCACTTTGGAAAGGCCAAAGAGAAGCCCAAAGTACTTCCTTTAGGTGAAAAGGTATGTATGTATAGCAAAAACATAGAATATACATATTTTTTTTTAATTATTATTAATGCCTATAGCACCTGGTCTTCCTAAGTGGTCTCCCATCTAAGTACTAATCAGGCCCAACCCTACTTAGCTTCTGAGATCAGACATCGGGCTTGTTCAGGGTGGCATAGCCATAGACCATGGACCCAGGACCTTTTGCGTGTAAAGCAGACATGCTAACCGCTGCACTATGGAACCACATCCCCCCCAAAACCCATAGAATATATAGAGTTCGGTACTATCCACGGTTTCAGGCATCCACTTGGGGTCCTGGAACTTATTGCCCTCCCATAAGGGGGGACTACTGTAGTTTCTTTTTGTTTCCTAGTGACTGCCCCATCTGCTATCTATGTTAATTTTCTTTTTCCTGCCAGATAAAGGCTATAGAGATCCTTAATGACAATTTCATCCCGATTCTCATTTTCATTCATTTTAAAATGCAGTCTTGGATACTAGATCATCTTACAGAATGATTGCTCATGTTTTTAGGAGTGACAATGATATTGTAATTCTGTAAGAGGATGGCCTTGTTCTTAGAGGATACATGCTGAAGTATTTAGGAGCCAAGACCTAGAATGATTCAGCAGATATTCACTTGTGTGCAAGCATCTGTGTGGATTCAGAGAGAGAAAGAGAGAGACTGGGGGAGAGAGAGAGAGACGGAGAGAGAGAAAGAGAAAACAAACAGCATGAAAAGTTAACAACTGCTGATTCTACGTGGAGCTATATGGAATTTACTGTACTAATCTCTCAACTTTTCCACTGAATTAAGATTTTTCACAACAAATATTTGAGAGAAAAAAACTTTGGCTGAAACCTGATTCCAAGTTCATAGGGAGGGAAAGGTCTTGGTTCTTTTGAAAACTCTAGCTCTCATTTCTGCCCCCTGAAAGGAAGCACTCACTTTGACTTCATCATCGACTGGCCTCCCATCCCTCCTGACACTCCAGCCCTCCAACCTGCAGCATGTTCCCACCTCAGGGCCTTTGCCCTGGCTGTTCCCCCCTGCCAGGAACGCTGTTCCCTCAGATATGGGCATGACTCCTTTACTTCAGTCAGGGCTTTAATCAGATGTTTTCTTCTCAGAGAGATGCTCTCTGACCACCCTTGCGAAAAATCGCACCCATCACTCTATCCCGTTCTCTTTTTTCCCCAAAACATTTATCACAACCCGCCATGCATCACACCTCTACTTGTTTATTTCTTTATTTTTCATCTTCTCCTTACAATATCAACTTCAGCAGAACAGAATTTTTGTCCCTTTTCTTCCTCCCACTGCTGTAGCCCTAGGTCCTGGAACATGGAAAGTGCTCGATAAATATCAATAAATATTTTTGAACGAACGAATGAGTGAATAGACGTATTTTACCATTAGCCAAAACCCTTACCAGACTTTGAGATCCCTGATGGCAGAGTCTGTGTGTGTCACTCTGTATCCTCTACACTCAATATCTGATAGAAACAAGTATTCAGAAAATGTGTGTCAAATGAAGAGAAAAATACACATATGACAGGAAGTAGAACTGTGGCTGGCTGCGGCGAGGGGTGGGAATGGGAAGTGACTGCAAGCGGGCAAAATAAGTCTTTTTTAGGGTAATGGAAATGTTCTAATGTCGGATTGTGGTGATAGCTGTACAACTGTAAAATCATCCCAAATCATTAAAGCGCTTAAAATGGGTGAATTTTATGATATATAGATTAGACCTCAGTAAAACTATTAAATAAAACAAAGTAATATGCGGGTTTTGGGAGGAAACGTATGCTCCCTAGGACAGGGGTACCCTGTCCATGGACTGGTACTAGGCCACACAGCAGGAGCTGAGCAGCCCGCCAGCGAGCGAAGCTTCATCTGTATTTGCAGCCACACCCCTGCGGTGGCATCGCTGCCTCAGCTCCACCTCAGATCACCAGGCATTAGATTCTCATAGGAGCACCCATCTCTGGTGCCCAAAAACTTCCGGACCGCTGCCCTAGGAGGTGGCCCACAGTTTGTCTGCGCCCATGTGCCCCACCCTGGGACACAGTGGTCGCCAAAACAGCTCTTGTCTCTGCCCTCACAGGCCCACAGTGACAGCCCAGTCCAAGGTGTGGGGCCAAAATAGGTTTGGCACAGGTAGAGTGGTCAGGGCTAGGACTGGGGAATCAGGGGTCCCGGCGGCAATCGGGGAAGCAAGAGTTGGACCTCAGGACCCCAGTGCAGGCTGTCTGTCCATCGAGCTGGGAGGCATCAGGCAGGACACCCTAGAGGAACGGATGGCTGAGCCGGAGCCTGAAGGATAATGTTGCCCAAGACTGCGACTCCAATTAAAAACAAAACAAAACACTTTTTTTCTGCCTTAGCATCCATCTGGTGGAGCTCTTGTCTGGAGGCATCAGCGCGGTCCCTCGGCGTGTCTGAGGTCAGGGCCACGAGGGGGCGCTGTTCTACCGCGCTGGTGCAGTATCTCCAGTGACTCCAGGTGGCCTGGCAGGAGCGGGAGGACTGGGGGACGTGGTGAGGCCAGGGGTATTTGTGTGGAGAACTTTTCCGAAGAGACCGCGGCAACAGGGGCGACGCGTGGCCCTGCGACGGGCAGTGGCAGCAGTTGAACGTGGGGCGGATCGGCGAGAGATCATTGTCTTAAGGGGCGGGGCTTCCTAAAGGGGGGCGGAGTGCGAGGCACCGCGTGGAATGTTACAAAACCGCGCTCGCAGCTCCGGATGGTTCCAGGGGACAAGGCGCCTCCAAAGACGGGGCCCCAGCAGCGGGAGGAGCCTTCCAGAGCCGGGAGAAGGGGAGCACCACACGGCGTCCTGCGTGGGCTACTGTGGGGCCCGGTGCGCTGCTGTGGGATGGGCGAGGCTTTCCAAACCACACCGGCAAGGGGGCGCTGAGCCATCCTGAGCTGGACGTCCCCCCTAAAATGAGGGTGGCGTTGGTAAGACGACGAAGTCACCTGGCAGGGAGGGGGTTTTAACTCGGTATCCCTGGGTCTGCTCTGAGACCTCCCAAGCCTGGGGAAAGTGGAGGATGGGAGGTTAACCCCAGATCTGTGGTCTATGCGGAGGGAGAAGCACCAAGAAGAGCGAGAGTCACCATCGAGTGTGGGAGGGAAGATGGAGAAATTGGCTCACAGGAGCCGGTGGGAGGGCCTGGGGAGATAACGGGTCTGGGACCGCGAGGGACCGAAACATCGGCATCAATGGGACTTATTGGCGGCGGTGGGGGTGGGAGGGTTGCAGCTCTGAGAAAGACTGCTCTGAGTCTGGGGAAGAATGGTTTTGTGTAAAGATCAGCCTCTAGCAGGGAAGAATATCTTGACTCTGTCCCTGATTTGCTGTGTGCTGCATGGCTTCAGTTTTCCCATCGGCCCAGAAGTTGGAATCATCTCTTGGGCCCTTTCTGCCCCTCACTCGCCCGCGGTTTGCGGAGGTGAATTGCAGATACTGCCTCTTTTGCACCTGGCACTCTGCTGGGACACCTGTGTCCGAGACAGCCCCAGATCCACCACTCACACACAGTCCCGTGGGGCACCAGATAGTGAGTGACAGCCCGGGATGAGTCAGGGCTAGAATGGGGGCAACGGAGGCAGAGGGATCAGGGCTGGGATCCGGGGAGCACAGGGCCCTGTAGGATCCAAGTAGGGAGGGGGCGCTCTTGATTCATCCTGTAGGTCAAAGTTATATCTAAACTTTGAAACGATTGGATGGAGGGTAGGGCCTTGGAGGAGGGTCCAGTTCTAAGAATAGGAGATAGGATAGTACAGCGACCAGAGAGGGCGATTTAGGCAGAGGGCACGGCATGGAGATAAGAAAGTGTAGCTCATTTCCAGCTGAGTCCTCTGCTCCCTCCCCGGGGATCCTCTTGGTGCCCTGGCCGAGCCTTTGTCCCCTAGTCCAGGATCCACAGCTGAGTGAAGGGCTATAATGCAAACAGTGTAAACTCCCGATGGCATACCCTAGGCTTGTTCCCTCTCGGCCTGGTGGTTTAATGCCTGACCTTGAGGTTGGTGTGAACCCCAGCACCCCTACTAATCAGGTGTGTGACCTTGGGCAAGTGACTCACCTCCCGCATTCGTCAAATGGGAATATCATATTGGGTTTCACCAAATCAATCACCTCATTTTAAAGAGCTATAAAGAATTCAATATAACTGATATATTTAAAAATATATAACTTGTAGATTACACATAAGGGATCCAAGAGACAAAAGCCTGAAAAACAACACGCTGTCACATCAGATGACACTTTGGCCTAAGTTAGGGAAAACACAATCGACAACACGAGAATTTGCCAGCGCAAAGATATACTATTCCAAACCTCATTATTTGAAATTTTAATACTGAACTTATTAGCAGCAGATTAGAACTTTTTGTTTGTTTGTTTAAGGTGAGGCAAGCCTTGGTTGACCTCACAGATTGCAAGGACCTTGTCAACTTACAATCCCTTATTCTTCTGTTTTATTTTTTACGCCTACAGCACCTGGTCTTCCTAGGTGGTCTCCCATCCAAGTACTAACCAGGCCCGACCCTGCTTAGCTTCCGAGATCAGACGGTATCGGGCTTGTTCACGGTAGCATGGCCGTAGACAAGAAATTTTTGAACTCCTTGGTTCAAAAATCTGTAAAAATCAGAAATGGGGTGATTAATTTAGGGTACCCTTTACTACTCACCTCTCCAGAGCTGGGTCAGCTTTTACTGCTGCTGTGTTCTGACTCAGAGGTCATTACACAGGGAGACCCTCCTGTTTGAGAAGATGACTTGAGAGGAAAGGCTCTGTAACCACACTATCCCCCTGGACACACATTTCGCTTTCCTGAGGGGTACCATTATATTCTTCCTTTATTGGCTGTCCTTTGTATAATACAAATCTGCAAGTTTAGATACAAAAAAATCTGGAAATAAAAGATAGAAAAGTACCCGCCAGGCACCCTTCCCCCCTCCTCTGGACCCCTCCCCAGCGGGCACCAACGTGAGGTAACTGAGCGTCTCCTTCCCCTTCCCCCTACCCCACCTCCTGGGCCCTCGACTTGGCCCCTGCCCCCGCGAGACCTTGGCCCAAGGAAGATGTGGGCCTCCGAGTGGGGGGAGGGGTGACAGAGGTGAGCACAGCATTGGCAGTGAACGCAGCAGGTGGGCAGAGGGAAGCCCTTTGCTTGTGCTGTGTATGGGGAGTGGGCAACCAGACTTGGGGTGGGCATCTGTACGGGGCCCTGTAGAGCCCCTAAGTGGGCCTCCCTCCCCCATCCTACCCAACACTGGAAGGTGAAAGGTCAACAACAGAAACTGAGAAATGTAGCTTGAGCCGAAGACACTCAGTGGGACTGTGGCCATTCCCCAGTGTCTGGGGTGTGGGCAAAGAGCCATTGCCGGTCTAAGACTGGCAGTGAAACGGGTCCCTTAGCCAGGCTGGGTCCATCCCTGAATTCCATCCTGTTGCAACCTGGGCATTACAATGTCGGTTCTGTGTTTGTCGGGGTGATGGAGAGAAGGGGTCAGAGGGGTGTTAAGGGGCACAGCCCCAGGGAGCAGGATGAGGGGAGAGGTTGGGCCTCCAGTCCCAGGCGTGGGGCACCTGGAGGCAATGGGGCGGCTCGGGCTACAGTTCAATCTCGAAGGTCTTCTGCAAGTCGCCGGAGAAGGGGTTGGAAGGCTTCTCCACAGCAGGTTTGCCTTCTAACGCTGCCCACTGGGCCTCAAAGGGGTCCAGCTCAGGGGCTGGGGCAGGTGCTGGCTCTGGGGGCCAGGGTGCCCCATTGGGGCGTGGGCGGGCCTGGCCCCCAGGGGCAGTGGGTGCAGCAGGGAGCGGGAAGGCCCCAGCTTTTCCAAGCAGGGTGGCGGGCTGGGGCTGGAGCTGGGCGGCTGAGCAGAAGGCGTTGGCCACCATCTGTGAGGGTGTGATGCCCACCACGGGTACACGCGGCACGGGCGCGTAGCTCAAGCCTGGGTAGGTGGGCACAAAGGGGGGCTGCATGTGTGGGGGTGGCAGGAACACGGCCACCTGGGCAGGTGCAGCATCAAAGGGCCCCACAGGGGCAGAGAAGGGCTGCAGGGTGGGGGGCACGGGGGGCACAGCGGGCATCGAGGCCGCCTGCTGCTGCTGCTGCTGCTGCGCTTTGGCCACCTGGGACACCTCCTCGAGCCACCGCTCAGCCTCCGAAGGGGTCCGCTTGTGCCCTGGCTGGAAGGCAGCTGCAGGAGCCACGGAGGGCTCGCCCCAGGCAGAAGTCCCTGGAGAAAGGAGAGGGGCAGGTGAGGGCGTGGGCCTAGACCGGGATCAGGCACGAGCCAGGCTGCCTCAAATCCCACTCTGCTCTTCACTAGCTGCGCCGGCTCTGGGCAAGCGGCTTAACCACCCCGGACCACGAGATGGTTTCGCGGTGCTAAAAAAAACAGTTCAGATCCAGTTCTGAGATTCCAAGGTCCCAAGATGGAGGAGTACAGGCAGGACTGACAATCGCCCAGGCCAGCTGCCCTTCTGATGGGTCAGTGCCACACCTGTTAGTAAATATGTTTAATATCACCCTTGGTTCTAATATTTTGAGGACATATTGCATAGGAGGCTAAGATTCTAAGGCTCCATGAATCTTTCTCAGACTGTACTATGCTAATGTAAGGAATAAGGTTGGATGGTTTTAAGTTTGTGTTTTCTAAGATTCTAGAGTTTTAACATTGTTTGTGATTCTAAGGTTCTAGGATAAGCCTCCAGCCCTCAGGTGACTCCGGGGCGCTGTTTCTCAGAGAGCATTCTCCCAAAGCTGTGCGCTTCCAAGGTTTCATGGTTCCGAATCTGTTAAGTTCTATTTCGCCTGTGATTAAGGCTGGAGGTTTCTAAGCTTTATTACTTTAAGACAAGAAGGTTTAAAATTGATCCCATGGGTCTCAGATGGCCTCGTGGCTCTGAGACGACCCCACAGCTATAAGGTGACCCACGGTTCTAAGCCTGTGGGACTCTGAGATCCGGAGTCTCTGAGGCAGCCCTGCGTGGAGCAGGGGAATACGGGAGGGGCGCTGCAGGGCGTGTGCCCCAGGAGCGGGGCTGGGCTCACCTGCTGGCACCGGCGGTGGCCCCGGCGCTGGGGCTCCAGCACTGGCAAATGACGAGCTGATCTGCGTGCACAGAGCATTGATGCCGTCGCTGTCGCTGGCGCCAGGGGGCTCCATCTCAGGCACTGGGAAGTCCGGGAAGGGTGGGCATTAGTGAGCACGCCCAGGCCCTGTCCTTTCTTGATCCCTATGCCCTCAGGTGGCTCTCTCACAAAGTGGGTCTGCTCCGGAGTAACTAAGTGGCCACGGTCCCAAAAATGATAACTCTGTGCACATGTGCGTGTAACATCTGAGTGGTACAAGTAGCGTGTGACACTGGTGTGGAGGAGAGACGATTCTCTGATGTGACCACGGCCACACCCATGAGCTGCATCAGGGCAGAATAGATTGCTTCTTGTAAATCAGGGACTGTCAGATCGATACCCCTACCCCAGACCCCCGTGGCCCAGGCATGCTGGTTTGTGGAACAGGCCCTTTCCCAGGGCGGGCATGTACGGCATTTTTCCTTTATCTGGGATGGGTCACATCCAGTGCCTCCCTCCGTCCTGCCCTGTCCTATATAACCTTCTAGCGCTTGCCACGTGGCATGAAGGATATCCAGCTCGTCTTGCCACCTCATATGTAAGTTCCCTCAATAAACTCTTGACGTAATAACGGAGTTGTTAGCCTCTTTCTCTGATCTCTTGGCCCCAGGAAATTTTCCCATCAATTGGACGGCTGACAGCCACAGAGACCCCAAATCAAAGAGGACCTCAAGGAGGACCTGTGTGTAGCTGCAAACCAGAAGAAATATTTGAAATGTTTAACAACATCTATTAATTTAAAACTATGTTCGACCACGTATATGGCAAAGTGCACTGACCAGTCAGAATGGATGTTGGCCGCACGGCATTTCACTGGCTGAGGATCATTTGTTCTGCTTTGGGTGGTGAAGGAGGCCCTGTCCACCCCACCTAGATTGGCCTATAACATACATCAGAAGGGCAGAATTGCACCTGTGCCAGGAAGACAGGTGATACTGAGCAGGTGCAGCAGCCTAGTGAGCACTTGGGATGAGCAAAGCCACCATCTGAATAAACAATAGAGGACCACAAAGCGTGGTATGTGACAAGTGCCTGTGATATTTCAGCAAGTGGCTGTCTCCAAGGGAGCGTGCATAATCCTCCAACCAGCATGAGAAAGAAACTGGCCGGAGGAGTCGGCAGGTGTGACACGGGGGTGCACGGCTGGCGGGGTATGTGGCTTCTAGGTCAATTCTGTAATGACTGTGTGTGTTAGTCCCGATGGGTGTGCAGCTGCTGAGGGTGAGGCATCCGAGCGTGACTGAAATCCAGGGGGGTGGTGTCCTGATCGTGATTGCCAAGTGTGAGCCAATCCGCCTGTGTGATGTATGAGTGTGCCTCCAGGTATTCATGAACTCGGGTGCGTGGTTTGTGAATGTATGTAAATCTGGGTGTGTGATCTCTGGATCTGGATATGTGCTTTCTAAGTGTGTGTAACTGTTAACAGCTGATTGTGCAACTTCCAAATGTGTGTGATTTTGGAGTGTACATGACTAAGTGTGTCATTATGCCGGGGGTGTGACACCTGCAGCAGACTGTGACATCTGTGTGAGTCGGTGAAATTTTGTGTCGTAAGTCACATCCAAGCAAGTGTGCAACTGGCTATAGAAGTGTAAGTCTTCCAAATAAAGCCTGGCAGACCTGCCACCTCCCAGGGAGCATGCGTGACAGCCCTGGGGGTGTGCTTAATTCCAGGCTGCAAGAGGACAGCAAATCCGAGGTGTGCAATGGCCAAATGATGCCGCAGGACATGGAGTGAGTGTGCGTCATTCTCAACAAGCGTTGGCATCTGTTCAGCAGTCACCTTCTGGAGTAGCCCAGCCTCCTGGATATAGATCGACACCTCTCACACCAGTCACCAAGGCCAGGAGGGGCAGGTGTCTCAGATTTGGCGAATGGAGGCAGGAGAGCGGGCCAGACCACATGACTTCCCTGACAGCTGGGAGGAAAGGCAGCCCTCCTGCCTGTCTCTCTCTGGCAAAACATGGTACTGTGCCACCTCTCCTCTCCCTTTGTCATGGCGGACGCTGCTCTAGATCATGACATACGCCACCTCTCTCTTTTCCCTGGCCCATGGCAGACATTAGTAATCAAACATGATGCTTTATTCCACTGAACCCTTTGCTCACCTCACCCCTCACCTGGCCAGACCTCATGGCTCTACTGGTCAAACAGTGGAGAGGACTGGTCCTTGTAACTCCATCTGACCTCCAAGCAAAACAGGACAGTTATGCTGCCTCTCTCCTAGCCGCACCCACGGCAGACATCGCTAATCCACGATGCACCTCTATATTCCTCTAATCAGTGATGGTGGGTGCTGCCTCTGCCCAATCCTTTGCCCACGAGTGACATCACGAATCCAACACTATGCTCCCTGACCCCATGATCCCCATGCTCATGTGTGCCCTTCACCTCATGTTTCCTGTGGACAAATTCTGGAAGTCTCTCCCTGGGCAAAAACATACTCCTGCTGCTCGCTTTCTCTCTCTCCCCCTCACCTACGGCAAACTTGCTAATTAACCACGTGGTGTGCCACCTGCTCCTTTTCCTCGTTCATGGCAGATGCTGCAAGGAGATGATGATGTAAACCATCAGATTATTCTCCTTGCCCTAGGCAGACATTACTAATCCATCACAATCCTCCTTTCCCCTCAGCCCGAGGATTACCTGTATTCTTCACCTGGCCAGATCTCATGTCTCTACTGGCCAAGTGCTCGAAGGGAGCATTAGCCTGTGGTGTCTTAGGCTCCAGCAAAATCAAGGCACCTGTGCAGCTGCCCTCCTCCCCTTGTCCAGGAAAGACTTTGCTGAATGATTCTGATTTGTGCCATCTTTCTTCTCTTCCTTGTCCATAGCAGACATTGCTAATCAATCAGGATTTTGACTACCTCTCTACTCTCCCTTGCCCGTGGCAGACGCTGCTAATGGATCATGTGTTCCCCGGTTCTCGCTGTTGCGCGTGGCAGACAGTGCTAATCAATCACGGTGCCTACCACCGCTTCTCTATCTCTTGCGCACACACACAGACAGGGCTACCGATCCCGACGTTCCTGCCCACTGAACCCGGGGCTTACCTGTGCCCTTCACCTGGAAGTCCGTGCGGCGCTGCAGCGTGGATGGCAGCTCATTCAGCCGTAAGCTCAGCTGCCGTTTGAAAGGCGAGTTCTTCTGGCTGAGCGCCGGGAACCCGCGGAAGGAGCCCTGGCGGACCAGCTGCTCCAGCGGGGCGTGGCGCCGGGGAATGGCAGCCGCGCTGGTGCCTGCGGCCACCGGGGTGCCTGCCTCACCCTTCTCGCCAGGGGATGTGGTGGCTGGTGTCGGGGACACGTGCCCAGGCTGGGCAGGGCCAGGAGCTGCAGTGGGGGCAGCCGCTGCCTCTGCTGGAGACATGAGAGACAGGTGGTTAGATACCTCACCTTGCCACCGGAAGCCTCTCCCACCTGGTCCCCAGGATCATTCCCCAAGGCTGCCTTCCTCACCTGAAGTGTCCTGTCCTCCAGACAGGCCGGTCAGGGCCCCAAAATGTCCCTCCTCCCCACCCAAGTCAAGACTATTTTCCCCAGGAGGCCATTGGGGAATTGTCTCCCAGCCTGACCTTCTGTGTCTTGAGCTTTCTGCCCCGAATCTGTCCTCCTCTGCTGCTCCTGCTGATTTTCCCTTTGAGACCTTCTGTCTCATTTTATAATTAATTTAATGGACACTTACTTGGTACGTGACCAACGTATCAGGCCTTGTTCCAAGCGCTTTACAATTATTAACTCACTCAATCTTCACAATCACCCAGTGAGGTCAATACTACCAGTATCCCCATTTTACAGATGTGGAAACCAAGGCCCAGCAATGGTAAGTGGCTTGCCCAAGCCACAGGTAGCAAGAGGCGGGCCGACTCCGGAGTCAGTAGTCCGAACAACTGCCCTAGCCTGTCCCTCCCTCGGGCCTGGTGTCTCCACGTCTGGCTGTCTTCTTTTGTCATCCTGTCTGCTCCTCTGTCCCTCTACCTCCCACCATTCTTCTCACCTCAAGTACCTCCTCTCTTCCTCCAGTTGCTACCCATCCTTCTAGACCCAGCTTGGCATACTTCCTCTGGGGAGCTTTCCAGATCTTTCCAGGCCCTCAGCCTGGGCTCCCTCCACTCTGGAACTGTCCTCTGTCCTCTAGGGGACACTTGGTCTCCCCACTCAGCACAAGGTATGCTCTCTAACGGCAGGGTCCCCTCACCCCTGCCAGTACACAAACACACCCCCTCCTCTGGTCAGGGCCTCACCCGAGCTGCAGCCTGAATGCTGGTGAGATTAAACTCAGGTCCAGAGAGGGCAGGAAGGGCGCCCGGCGTTTCTTCAACCATTTTCCAGGTGGAGGTGCTGCAGCTCTCACCCAGGCCTGGGCCAGGGCAGTGGGAACAGCCTGAAACAGGCTGGAACCAGGAAACTGCCTCTGCCCCCACCTCACTGTGTGACCTCAGAAAGTCTCCTCCCCTCTGTGGGCTCCAGTTTCCCGACTGTAAACCTGGGATAAACACCCCTCTGCTGCCTCCCCGGGGCCCCCAGAGAGGGTCAGCTGAGGCAGTGAACGTTCCATGCTTTGGAATCCAACAAAAGCTTGGTCAAGGCCTCGGCGGAAAGCATTCCGCTCCGCTCCTAAGCTGGAAAGAGCTCTGTGTACAGAGCAGTGCCTTGAGACTGAATCAGCGCACCATCAGCAAAACACTGGGTGACAGGCTCTGCAAATCATCACGTACTTCATAAACCCTCATTTTGCTGTGCAAGCTGTGCTGTGCTTTCTACAATGCAAAATACCTGGAAACTACACCCTTCGGAAACAGCAAAACCCTTTGCAAACTCTAAAGCAGATGACGACAGTCTCCGTGAATTCTAATCTGCTATATGAAGAAATACTCATAAACTGTGAAGGACTGTGTACTCAGGGCGTTCTTTGTAAACAATAAAATGTCATGTGCTCTACCAGGCCCTCTGTGAACTTCTCTTGTAATCTGCTTTGCCGATGATAAAATTCTTTGCAGACTCTAACAGATGATGTAAACAGTAAAAGACTGTAAGCTGTGAAGAACTGTGTAAATTTGTAAAGAGGCATGTAAACGATCATGTAATTTACAAATGAAAATATACTTCAGAAACTCTAATATTCCAATAGGTGATAAAAACCTCTGGTTTCCTAACTTTTTAGTTAGAAATATTTTAAATGTACAGAACAGATGCAATAATGGAACAATAAGCGTGTCGGTTCCCTTAACCTACAGTCCCCCATGATATCATGTCACTAGATCTTTCCCTTCTTCCATAATTTTTTTTTCTGAACCATTTAAGAGTAAGTTGTACCAAGTTAGAGTAAGTTATTCAACTCCAAAACCTTCAGCATGTACCTCCTAAGAATAAGGACAGTCTCCTACAAAATAATAGTACAATTTCTCACTTGGGAAATTTAACATGGGTATAATAAATACTATTAGCCAATCTACAGTCCATATTCCAATTTTCCCCATCGTCCAATCATGTCTTTTATAGATGTCCTTTTACACACACACACAATCCAGGATCCAATTCAGGACCACACATTGCATTTATTAATATTTGTCAAGTCTCTTTAGTGTCCTTTAATCTGGAACAGTTCCCAATGGTAAATTCTTTGTTATTTCTAAGCAGTGTTTTCCAAAAATTTAAAAACTAGAATCCACAGAAAAATGTGCCCATTGTGACTGGGCACATAATATACTTATATTTTAAAAACCACTGTTTTAGAACTTACAAAGTATTTGCCATTTACCTAGAATGTTAGGAGTTTATCGGGTATTTTTCAGACTTTTTGACTAGCAACCCTGAGAAAGAAATACATTTTACATGGTTCCACACAGACATATACAAACATGTACATGTATGCACATATATGTACTGAAACAAAAGTATCATTAAACTATACTTAACCCTCACTATATTCGATTACTCTGACATTTTCTATTTTTTTCTATTTCATTTTTTCAAATGGCAGCCACAATCCAGCAAACTGACTTCGCAACCCATTTACAGGTCTCGATACCCAGTTTGAAAAGCCTCCAACCTCCCCGAGCTGGCAGGTAATAAAGCACTTTTTGAGCTTTGCTGGGATTTGTGGCCTAAAGAATACTGCTCACAGAACTCCTCAAACTGAAGTGAGCTTTATAAACGGTAACCAGATTTTGTGGTGGGTGCTCCGCTTTGTAAACTATAGAGTCCCTGTGCCTCTGCAGCTCTCCCTGCAAACCGGTCCCCCTGGCCCCACCTGGCCCCACTCTGTGCCCAGCCCTGCCCTCTGGGCAGCACCCACCTTTCTTTTTGTCCGGGGCCTCTCGCTCAGCAGGCCGCCCGCCCCCAGAAAGGCGGAAGGAACCCTCTCGGGAAAAGCTCGTGCGGCTGGCGTCGAAAGCAGCCGTGACCCCGCATTCCTTCTCCCGCCGCTGTTTCCTCTCGAGGCAGGCTGCAAAAGCACAGCCCACGGCGTGGCTCAGCCTCTCGCCCTGTGGGAAGAGGACGGAGGCGCGGCGGGGTTAGAGACACTGTGGTGTACCAGCGGGATGCCAGGAGCCCTGGGTTCCAGCAGCTCCGCGCTGAGTGACTCGGCATGAGTCCCTTCGCCTCCCTCGGCCTCAGTGTACATCTGCACCATGCGGGCTATGAATGACAGCCCGAGAGAAAAAAGGCAGAAACAAGAGTACAATACTATGGAGAGTCCTCAAAAAATGACAACGAGAACTGCCGTCTGACTCAGCAATTTCACTTCTGAATATGTCTTTTCGAGTTAGTGTTTTTGTTTTCTTTGCGTATTTGTCCAAAGAAAACAAAAACACTAACTCGAAAAGACATATTCACTCCTATGTTCGCTGCAGCTGCACTAGTAAATAGCAACCTAGATGTTCATCAACAGACAAATGGAATATTACTCAGCCATAATAAAGAATGCCATCTGCAACAACATGGATGGACCGAGAGGGTATTATGCTAAGTAAGTCAGACCGAGAAAGACAAATACCATATGACTTCCCTTATATGTGGGACCTAAAAGAAAAAATAAAAGAAAGGAACCAATAGAACAGAAACAGACCCATAGATAGAGAACAAGCTGATGGTTGCCAAAGAGGGTGGGTGGGAGATTGAGAATGGAAAACAGAGCAATGCTGTACCCTCCGTGGGCACGACGTTCGAAAGGAGGCAAAACTGATCTATGGTGAAAAGAGGCAGAACAGTGGCTCTTTCTTAGGGAGTAGAGGAGGGGTCTGACTGGGAAGAGGCAGGAGGGAGCAGACGGGCGGTGGTCATGTTCTTAGAGCTTGACAGGGGTTTGGCTTACACAGGTGAAGGCAGTTGTCAAAACTCAACAGAAGTATATCTAAGGTCTGTGGACAGCATGTGTTTTTTTCCCAAAGAAAAAGAGCTGAAGAAAAGTATGAATTCTCCTTAACAGCATGCATGCTGAAGTGTTTGGGGAAAGTATTCTGGTACCTGCAACTGTGAAATGCCTCGAAAATGAGATGGACAGATAAATGATAAAGTGAGCACAAACCAATGTGAAAGGCAGGATCTGGGCAGAACGTGTACAGGTGACTCGTTACTATATAAGTCTTTCGACCTCACTATAAGCTTGAAAATATTTTTTAATAAAATGTCGGGAATAAAAAAGATAGCTCCTGTTTGTTGAGTGCCTACTTGAGAAGCTCCAAGGCCAGACAGCCTGGGATTGATATTGGCTTCCCACTTCCCAGCCGTGTGTTCTCAAGAAAATCACTTCACCTCCCACTGCCTGGGCCACCTCACCTGTAAAATGAGAGCCCTGACAGCAACTACCTCACAGGGTTATTGCAAGAATTATGTGAACTAATATAGCAAGGCATGCAGCAAAGCGCCAGGCACAGGGAAACATCACATGTGCCAGCATAAATCTGTCTAGTCCTGGGCCGAGCCCTGACTTGCATCCTTTTATGGAATCCTCGCCACGGTGCCAGGAGATGGACACTCTGATGAACCTATTTTGAAAAAGAAAAAACAGGCTCGGTCAACACACTCATGATAACAAGTAGCAGAGTTGGGGTTCCCATGAGATCTGTCAGACTTGTTTCCTAAACAAGATGCGCAGCCATCTCTTAAAGTTAAACTTGGAGACAAACATCCTCAAACTGAACTCAGCAGCATAACATTATACACCACAATCAAGTAAGATTTATCCCAGGAATGCAAGGTTGGTTCACCAGATGAAAACCTATCAATGTAATACACATTCATAGGACGAAGGAAAAAAAAGACATCATCTTAATTGATGCAGAAAAAGCATTTCGCAAAATTCAATACCCTTTCACGATTAAAAAAAAACCTCAAAAAATAGATGGGAACTTCCTCAACCTGACAAGGGACATTTATGAAAATGTCACAGCTAACATCACACTCGATGGTGAAAGAATGAAAGCTTTCCCTTGAGATCTGGCACAAGAAAAGGATGCCCATTTTTATCACTTTTCAACACTATAATGGAAGTTCTAGCCAGAGTAATCAGATAAGAAAAAGAAATAAAAGGCACCCAAATTGGAAAGAGAGAAGTAAAATTATCTCTATTTGCAGATGACATGATCTTTTATGTAGAAAGTCCCAAAGAATCCACAAACCATTAATGCTAATAAATGAATTACGCAAAATTGCAGGGCACGAGATCAACGAAAATTAGATACATCTATATACACTAGTAGTGAACAATCCAAAAGTAAAATTAAGACAATTTCATTTACAATAGACTCTAGAAGAATGAAATGATTAGGAATAAATATAACCAAAGAAATAAAATCAGATACGCTGAAAATTATAAAACATTGCTGAAAGAAATTAAAGAAGCCCCAAATAAATGGAAATACATCCTCTGTCCATGGATTGGAAAACTTAATCTTGCTAAGATGGTCATATTTCCCAAAATAACCTACATATTTAATGCAATCTCTATCAAATCCCAATGGACACTTACAGAAATGGAAACGCTGATCCTAAAAGTCATATGGAATTGCAAGGAACCCAGAATACCCAAAACAATTTTGAAAAAGAACAAAGTAAAACACTTTTCAATTTAAAAACTTACTCCAAAGCTACAGTAATTAAAACAGTATGGTATTGGCATAAGAAGAGACATACAGACCAATGAAATAGAACAGAGAGCCCAGATATATATCCACACATCTATAGTGAATTGATTTTCAATATGGGTGCCAAGACTATTTGATTGGAGAAAAAATAGTCTCTTTAACACATGGTGCTGGGACAACTGGATATCCACATGGCAAAAAATGAAGCTGGATCCCTACCTCACACCGCTTACAAAGATTAGCTTAAAATGGGTCAAAGACCTAAACGTCAGAGCTAACGCTATAAAGCTTAGCATAAAACATGGAGTTTTATAAACAAAACGTGAATTCTTGGATATGACATCAAAAGCACGAACCACAAAAGGAAAAAAAATTGAAGTTCATCAAAATTAAAAAGATTTGTTAATCAAAGGACACCAGCAAGAAAGTGAAAAAACAAGCCACAGAATGGGGGAAAGTTTTTGCAAATCACATATCTGATAAGAGTCTAATAACCAGAGTACATAAAGAACTCTTCCAATTCAACAACAAAAAGACGACTCGATTTAAAAAATGGGTAAAGGATCTGAATGAACATTTCTCCAAAGAAGATAAATGGCCAATAAACACAGGGAAAGATGCTCAACATCATTAGTCATTAGGTAAATATAAATCAAAACCGCAATGAGATAACCCCTTCATACATACTAGGATGGCTATAACTAAAATAATAGAAACTAATAAGTGTGGATGAGGATGTGGAGAAATTGGAACCCTTGTACATCGTTAGTGGGAATATAAAATAGTGCGAACATGGAAAACAATTTGTCAATTCTTTAAAAAGTTGAACATAGATTTACTCTATGACCCAGCAATTCCACTCTGACATATATACCCAAAAGAACTGAAAAGAGGTATTCAAACAGATACTTGAACACAAATGTCCATAGTAGCACTATTCACAAGAGCCAAAAGGTGGAAAAAAACTCAAATGTTCAACAATGGATAAACAAAATATGGTCTATCTATATAATGGAATATTCTTCAGCCATAAAAAGAAGGGCTGATACATGCTACAACATGGATGAACCTTCAAAACACAACGCTAAATGAAAGAAGCCAGTCACAAAAGACCACCTCCTGTATGATTCAATATGTATGACATATCCGGAGTAGGTAAAGCCACAGAGACAGAAAGCAGATTAGTGGTCGCCAGGGGCTTGGGGTGTGTGGAGGGGACGGGGAGTGACTGCTTACTGGGTAGGTATGAGGTCTCGTTTACGAGTGATGAAAATGTCTAGAACCAGATAGAGGTGATGGTCAATCAAACAATATTGCGAATGTACTAAATGCCGTCGAATTGTACAATTTTAAATGGTTAATTTTCTGTACATTTCACCTCAAAAAAAGGTTAAACTTGGGGAATCCTGGGAATTCCACTGCTTAATGCTTGTAACTCGAAGCTCGGACGCCGGAGGGAACTCAGCCAAGGTCACGCTCCACCCACGGGATCGGTCCCTGCCTTCCTCTTGCTTTGATTCTTGTCCTCGGATCCTTTTCAGATAACAGCAACTGTTCCTAGTTACTGGCCACTTATTCCAGACTCTGCTTAGAACTTTCTGTGTGTGACCATAATGCATGCTTCCCCCATAAACCCGTGAGCAGACCGTGCTATGACCCCCACGTTACAGAGGAGGAAATCGAGTCCGGGTGAGAAGTCACGTGTGCCTAAGGTCCCACGACCAGGTGGTTCGACATCAAATCCACAGCAACCACGTAGCAGTGTTTTCCAAAAACCGTTGCAACAAATTTCTGGCCCCACATGCTCTTCTAGAATCCTGTCACTCCGCCGTCAGAGGTGGAGTCTCTGTGCTCTTTCCTGAGCCTGAAAACACATCTCTCCCTCCTTCCCTCCCTCTCTCTCCCTCTCTCTCTCTCCTTCCTCCTCAATGTGCCACTATGTAAGAGTCCAGCTTTCCCAAAGCCTCCATGCTGGAGACCCTGGGAAGAGGTCCTGAGACAACACGGACAGAGGTGTCCAGCCAGTCTCGTGGTGCTACAGCTCTGGACACCAGCTGACTGCCACAGCATGAAAAAAACAGCAGCCAGACCCACCCAGCTGAGCCTTTCCCAAATTCCTGACCTACAGAAACCATCACAGATAAGAAGTGATTGGAATTTTAAGCCACCAAATTTTGGAGCAATTTGTTATGCAGCAACAGGTGACTGATACAATGACTCTGCTATGCTCTGGAAATGGCAGTTGCTGTGGGCTCTGGGCTTCAAATATCTCCACACCAGCCCGTGGCAGGCACCAGCCAATACTGACTCATCAACACTCACACCCTCAAATTTGTTTTCCACTCTTGGTTTCAGGTGTGAAATTATGTCAGTGAGGAAGTGGGGGTATTGACTTGTTTAGGGGGCTAAGATTCTTTGGAGTAGGGATTTCTGAAGTAGGAAGGAATCCTTGAGTGGAGACCGTCAGAGTCTGCAAGGAACAGGTGTTTTTTACTTGCCCAGTACCCACTATCCCCCTGCTTTTGACCCCAAATTCCCGTTGGGGAACTTCTTTTCAACACTGGATAAGTCAATCTGGGTGCTCCGCCCTTCCCTGGCTGAGGGGAAGACACTGACCCAAGCCAGGCCAATCCCATGCCCTCTCATCAGGATTTGAACCCAGAGCATTGGGAGGGGAGCTCATGTTGAAACAGTGTCCTGAAGGAACTGTCACCTGGCACAGTATCTTCAGGCTGCCCTGCTCTCTACCCTTTCCGATGCTTAATACTCTGACTCCCCTTCGATTTTGGAAGAGTCCTCATATCCTTCCATTAATTTTATTTTGGATTTAGGCTAATGTAGGGGGCTGAGACTGTGGCTTCCCATTCAGTTGCGTAGGCTCTGAAGTCAGGGTCCAGGGGACAGGGCAGAATAAAGACTCTATTTTCCACCCTTTCAAAGTAGGGATGTCCATGTGACTAGGTTCTGACCAACGGGATGTAATTAGAAATGATACACAGCTCCCAAAAAGGAGGGGGCGTGCCCCTCTTCATGCCTCCCTCCTTTCTGTGGTTGGAATGGAGATGTGAAGGCTGGAGCGTGTGCACCCATCTTGGACCAGGGAGTGGAAGCCTTACTTCATTACAGCAATGAGGACAAAGGAGCCATGACCCCTGATGAGTGGAGAGGAGCCACACCAGTGCTGCCCTGCCTGCCTCTGGATGTCTTTCACGTGAAACAGAAGCAAACGTCTCCCTCACTGAAATCACAGGTATCGGTCGCAAGCTGCAGAATCGTAACTGTGAGAATGCTTCCGAAATGGCTTCCATCCATTTCTCAGAGGACCCTGATCCTCCAAAATATAAAGAAGCATAGGCAAAATGAATCACGGCGGAAGGTGCGGGTGGGAGGTTACTGCCTGAGAAGGGCCTGCGGAAGTCTGCTGGGGGCAGGGAACTCACTACAACTTGAGCTGGTCGAGGTTTACGCAGATGCAAAAATTCATGGAGCTGGACGTGGAGTGCACAGGACTAAGTAGGTGATCCTAAATGTAAAAAGTTAGAGAAACACGGAGCACTACTGATAATGAGGAGGATGACAGCCAATGTTTTCCCGAGTGCTTCCTCTGTGCCGGGCATTGTTCTAAATCCTTCGTATCAACTCACTCAAGCCTCACAGTAGCCCTCTCAGTTAGTAGCTGAGAGCACACTCCCTAACTGCGTCCGGATCAAGACACAAGGCCTAGGGAGGAGAGGTGAGTGGTTTGCCTGACTCCGCCTGGTCAGCCAGGGCTGGGGCCGGAAGGCCAGGAACGGGAGAGAAGAGTCAGCGGGCTTTGGGCTTGGGCGGTACTCACAGAGTCCTTGAGTGCCAGGAAGCAGTGGCAAATCCAGCGGCGGGCGGTTCCGTCACGGCAGATGTAAGAGAAAGCCTTGTCCAGGTTGCGGTCAGGAGCACAAAAGGAGACCTTTTCGATGGTCTGGTCTACCAGCAGGTCCTGGGAGGGGCCGGGGAGGCCAGGAGAGGAATGTGAACTCTTTCATGTGTTCACTCAGCATTCCCTTAGTGCCTGCTCTATATTCCATCCTGATTGGGGTGGGCACCCAGCAGTCACTGAAACAGCTGTAGGCCCTGCTGGCATGGGACCCCCCCAATTTAGTGGAGGAATCACTCATCATCAGGAGGAGGCCCAGAGTCACAGCCAGACAGTAACGAGGAGGGCACAGGCAGAAGGGTCAGAGCTGGGATAGGGGAGGGGGGGAGGGTCCTGTAATGATGAGAGTGCTATGTGGGGTCAGGGCCGAGATGGGGGAGGCACGGAGGGGTCAGGGCTGGGATGGGGGAGGCACGGAGGCCTGCAGGAGTCAAGAGGAGGTGTCTGACTCAATTTGGGAGGGAGTCAGGCAAAGCTTTCTGTAGGTAAAAGGCAGGAAACAGTATTTCAGGCTGAGGGAGCTGCGTGTGCAAAGGTGTCAATCCTGTTCAGCATTAAGCTAACACTGGAGTGCGGGCTGCCTCCTCTGGCAGTCTCTGGGTTGGAGGCAGGGAATTCGGGGTGAACTAACAGACGCCCCAATCCTGGCCCCACGGTGCTCCTGTCTGGCTGGCTGACAATAAACGCATAACAACGAATATTCATCGATGTGAACTTTTACACCGTACCAGGTTAACTATTTGTATGTAATTTCTTAGGTAATGGTAGGTCCTTTATTATCCTCATTTTACGGATGATGCAATTGAGACTGGTAGGTGGGTGAGCCTGGATCCGAGCTGAGGCTCCACAGTCTGTGCTCTTACTCACACTCCACGCCAGCCCACAAATAACGGCAGGACTCACTCCTGAATTATGACTGTGACAAGCGCAGGAGCACATGGCGTAGTCTAGAAGCTCCCTGAGGAAGGGGCATCCTAGGGATGGGTGGGAAAGCGTCTTTGGCCCTATTTGAGCAAGGTGAGGATAGGGGTCCACTCCTGCCTGCTCCCACCCCGACAGGCCTCCTACCTTGGTCTTGTCATCCACCACTCGGAGCCCATCGGCTGACACCCACAGGACAGACTTCACCGACTTCCGGCCCATCTGAGGTGGAGCGGAGGGCAGAGGGTGTGGTCAGGGCTGCCTCTTTGGGTCTGATCTCACCCACTCCCTGCGCCAGCCACTCACTCACCGCCTTGAGCTTCTTCACTGCATCCTCACACACGTGCATTCCCCGGGACTCCTCCACCTCCACGTGGCCCAGGTACTTGGGAGGGAGAGAGCAGGAGGACATGAAATAAGCAGAGCAATCAATAATTCCTAGTCCTCCCTGATCAGCTGTGATAAATCATGCAGTGTCCTAAGTACATCATACCTATTATCTCATTTACTCTGTACCTCAGCTTTATGCGGTGGGTCCCCCACTGTCATTCCAGATATAGCGATGAGAAAACAGAAGCCCGGTGAGTAGTGATTATCATCCTGCCTCTGTCAGCATCTGCATCTCTGGCCGAGGACCTGCCCCGCGCGATGAATCATGGGAGTTGGGGTACACTCGCCCCAGTTTCTCCCCCTCCAGGACTCTATTTTCCAGAGACCCGAGTGGCATTAAGCTCAGATGCCCATGTACGTTGCTCGGGTGCATTTTAGTAACACACCCTGGATTGGCTGCCTTCTCTCCCTAACTCCCACCAGCATTTCCCACACGTCGTAACAGGCCCCTCTCACTCAAAGTCTGCTTCTGGGGTAAGGTACCGAGGTGGGATTTGTACCCAAACCCCGCTGTCCCCCTTATAAAAGGGTAGCACTAAACACTAGAGGGCTTTGCAAACGCTACAAAATTTTGGCGACCTTCCAGTGTCCTTTGGAAATTGTGAGCTCCCACAAAACGGGGTGACCCTGGCAAGACGACCCCCAGGGAGCCTTTTCCTGGTACAAGAAAATGTGTGTTGGTTTTTAACCCCAAGTCTGAAGGACTCAGGCCGTGCGGTCCTGCCACGGCAGGCTTCACAGCTCTTTGAGGATACGACGTCCCTGGCACAAAGGACAGGTCCTTGGCCATCACGCCCAGCGCCCTGAGCCCCGCCCGCGCACAGCCCTCGCCCCGCCCACTCACCCTGACCGGGAAGCTGCACGTGCCCTTGCGCACCGCGTCCTCGTCCGCCTGCCACTGGTGCGGGCGCGAAGCCTCAGGCACGTAGGCTGGCTTCCGCCGCCGCAGGCTCTGCCGTAACTTGTTCATGGTGCCCGCCCCGTCTGGTGACACAGGACGAGGAGATGGTCAAGGGCGCGGATCACAAGCACAGGGCTCAAGGGGGACAGACACAGCCAGTGCTCAGGGGGCATGGGGCCAGAAAACAAGAGAAAAGGATTACAGGGTTGGGGAGCCACTGGGTCAGAGGACATGACATTCAGGGAACTTGGATCAGCAGCAGTCAGAGGACGTGGGGAAAGGGGGTGACGTAGCAAGGGAGTGCGAGAGTCAGTGTGAGGATTTAGAAGACACTGGGCTAAAGGGCAGGGAGGTCTGGGATGGGGGTCACAGCACTAGGGTCTGGAGATTGGGGATGTGAAGTAATAGGAAGTCAAGACATTGGAGGGCAACTGAGGGTTTGGAGGAGACACGAGGGTTGCAGGGGCATAAGGGCAAGGGTCATAAGTCAGGAGTTTTAGGGTAGGAGGGATTGGGGGTGGGATGGTGTCCAGAAGACAGGAAGTGGGAGATTTACATGGAGTCAGATGTGGAGGTGTGGGGGCGGGGCCCATTGTGAGGATGCAGAAGGTCCAAGGATTGAGGTCCAGAGACCGGAACAGAAGGTGTAGAGTATGGGGGCTTGTCTCTGTGGCTCTAGGATACTGCCCCTCTGATGACTGTGTCTAAGGTAGGGGTCCTTGGGGGCAGTGTGCACCTGTGACCATCATAGGCAGGGGTGTAAGTGGAGGTGGTGGTCAGCCACTAAGCAGTCTTCACTGACTAAAACACTCTTCACGGACTCATAAGCCATACTGACAGTCCTACGAGGAGAGTGAGGGGTCACCCAGGACAGAGCACCAACAGCAGATGGAGACTCTGTGTGTACGGCTGGTGTGGTCCCGAACGGTGTCTAGAGATGAGGATGCAACTACTGTTTGTGAGCAGGTGGTTTCTGAAGGCTGTATGGAAGGATGAAGACCTGAGAATGGCTGCTTATGAGAGTGGGGGTCTGTGTCCAGGGCTGTGGTTGTTGTCTGTGAGTGCAGGTCCCTGAAGGGTATTGCTGAAGGTTGTCTATGTGTGAGAGTCCTTGTGAGTGTGTGTCAGGGAATGCTGCCTGTGAGGATGTGTCTCTGAGCAGGAAGCTGTTGTTTTTGAAGCTGTGTGTCTGTGTGAGAGTGTAGCTGGTGTCTTTGATGACTGTTGCCTATGACAGTGTGTGCCTGTGAGTTACCCAAGAGACTGTGTCTATGTCCAAGACATAGCTGTTGTTTGTGAGGGTGTGTCTGTGTCAGAGCGCGTGGTGGTTGTCACAGAGTTGGGTCCATGAACGTTTTTCTGAGAGCGTGTCAGTATGGACCCCTGCATCTATGAGGGTGCATGAGAACATGAGGTTGTTGTCTTTGAGTGTGTTCGTGGGTGTTATTTTTGAGGATGTGACTCTGTGAGAACGTGCCTGCTGTCTATGAGAGTGCTGGGTATTATTTGTAAGAATGTCTGTCTGTGGGCAGAAGTGTAGCAGCTCTTTATGGGTCCACAGGTACTGTCTGTGAGGCTGTGTCTGCTTGTGAAGGTGAGGCTGTTGTCTGTAAGTGTGGGTTTGTGTATGTTGTCTGGGAGACTGTGTGCAAGGGTTCATCCCTTGAGAGGGTGTATCTAAGAGTCAGTATCTGGTTAGTGTCTGTAGTCGCCTGTGCCAGGGAGTCTGGGTGTTGTCTGGGAATGTGTCTGTGTTTGTGTGACCTCACACCTGTGGGAAGGTCGGTGGGTGTTTTAATATCCCAGTGTGTGAGTGACATAGTCTAGACGTGTGTGTGTCTGTGCACGAGTCGGGCTTGGATGGTCACTGAGTGTGCAGAGAAGAGGTTTGAGATGTCTGAGGGTGTCCACTCATCAGTATGATTAGGCCTCTGTGGCTATAGAGACAGTTTCTCTAGTAATGCAAGGCAGGCCACCCACCCACTCAGCCCGTGCTCTGTTCCCAGCTGGTCCTCACCTGGCTCCGTCCTGGAGGTTTCGGGGGGCCCCAGGGCCCCGCAGGGGGCTGGGGGCAAATGCTGCTCAGGCCTCCTGGGTCTGCCCTGTCCAAGGGATAGAAGAAAAGGTGAGAGCCTGGCTTGGGATGGAGCTCGGTCCCCTACCTTACCCCTGCTCTGGACATCAGCCAAACCCCCTCCATCTTAGGCTCCGAGGAGAGCCTGGTTGTCATAGCAACTGTTATGAGGGAGTTGAGTAAGGACCCAGGAATGAGTAGGTACGTTTGGGGGGCATTTGTTGGGGGATATCCTGGCCTCAAGAGGCCTTTAGTACCACAGGGATGGGATGAGGAGGGAGTGGCCCTGCCCTCTACACACGTCCAGGGATACAAACATACTGTCACATGTATCCATCTCACATCTATAGTTGTCTCTATCATCTAGTCACAGCTCTGTGCGTTTAGTTATACACAGACACAACCCCAGCTACACACGCCAGGTCATACAGACACACCTACACAGTCACGGCCACTATGCGCATCTGGCCACATTGCCGTGTTCACAGATACACACAGTCTCCACTACAGATATTTGTCCACATTTGTCCCAGTCTGCCTAGGTGCTGCCACAAACACCTGGTCACATCAGCTACTGATATTTGGTCACTTCTGTCTTCTCAGCCACATACAAAGAGCTAGTCCCAGGCATACCCACCAGAGTGGCACATGTACAGCCACACCCAATGACAGTTATATTCCCTCAGGCAGCCACCCAAGATACGTCACAGACTCGCCCATGTAGAATCACACCCAGTCACACCTAGCTCCACTGTCGTGTGTTGACATCTGGTTATGGATGAGTGCAGACACACACACATTTGGTCACTCACAGCCACACCCAGTCACATCACATGTGTTTAATCATCTACAGGCACACAGCTGCATATGGACACTCAACTCCTTGCATCAGTCACACCAACACACTTTTTGAGTCACACAGTGTCCCACAGTCACACATACCCAGTCGTAGGGGCACACACTTGCTCACAGTATCAGCTAACTTATATGCACAGTCCTCCATCCCCAACCACACACACAGATGCTGGTGGCCATGGCCCAGGCATTGTAGAGAAACGGGCATGCAACCACTCAAAGACAACTATCTCCAAGGATGACCACACTTAGACGCAGCCAGGCAGCCAGTGCTTCAGAGTCACAGCCATACACGTTTTAGAAGTGGTTATGAATGCAAAGTCACACAGCATCAGTATCCACATTACCCAGCCATATATCACAGTCACAACATGGTCACCCAATATCCCATACTCAGCTGTACCATGTCATAGCATCACAGAGAAACACACAGTTTCTCTTCATGCAAATACACATAAATCACACAGACATCAGTGGCCACATACCATCACAGCCCATATGGACAGATGCATATTTCACACACAGAGACATCAGCACACAATTTCCATTTCACACATCACAAGCACACAGTCAGGCGTGTGCTCAGAAATGCAGTGACCCAGATGTAGCACTTATAGCTGCATATACACAGAAGACACAATTCCTGATGGAGCCATGTACACAGTCAGGGGACAGTCACCTTGTCACCAAATCACACTCAACACAAGCAGTCCAGCATGCACACAGACACATATACCCACCACACAGCTATAGACACACTCTCACAGACCATGACACAGACACAAGTACATATAGTCACCTACACAGGGTCAGAGACATGCAAGTCACACACAAATATAGAAGCCACAGTCATATACACCCTCCCACACACAAACACACACTGTTACCTGGTGCCACCACACACGGACACACCTATATGTCGAGTCAGACACAATGAAATAACGTACTATTAATGGTTAGCCAGGGTTTTAGGCCCCAAGTCAAGTACATAACTCAAATCATACATTCAAAACTATTAATTCACACAATCGCTATCAACAAAGATAGATGTAGTCATTTATACAACCCTGTCACACACGGACACGGCTATGAACACACAACCACTGGCATACAAACGTAAATGTCACAGTGCTGTTGCACAACCCCAGTCACATTGTGATTGACTTCATATACAATGGCAGTCACACACCCAGAGGTGCAGGGACATTGCGTGTCACAGAGATCCATGTGTGACACGCATATAAAATCAATCACAGACACAACCACAAATGTTCACAGTCATCGGGAGAGTCGCACATGGACAGAGTCATAGACACAACTCCACTTACACACAATCATAACTCCACCCACATCTTCAGTCAACCACACACATGCCCAACCCCAGACTCAACACTCACAGCCACATACCCAGTTACCAAGGCACACGAACACGGGGTCACAAAAGATGGAATCGTAGACACAACCACGCAGTCACAACCATGCACACACTCAAACACTGACTAAAAAGTATAGGGTTCTGCACAGCTGTCACACACATATACACGGTCACACAAATGCTAGGGTCACACACAGACACAACCAGAATACAAACACAGGATTCCTCATAGTCACCAGCTGTAGCATGCACGTGCACACACACACACACACACAGCCAGTCACGCAAACACAGGGTCATACTCTTAGCCACCTCCCCAATGCTTGCTTTCCCCCAGGTACCACACACAAAGCCACCGTCACCTCAGACACAGCAGACAGACAGGGCTTCATCAGGTCCCTGGGGAGCCGCCCCCCGCCCTCAGCATGAATCCTAGAGCCAGGGGAGGCCAGAACTGGGAGAGGAAGGCAGAGCATTATCTGCGGGTGGGGCCTGCTCCCAGACAGCTGGGCAGCCCCAGGGACAAAGGGGATGGCCCAGAGGACCCGTGCCCTGGGACCCTTGACCAACCCTTAAGGGCAGAAGACAGTGCCTGAAATTTCTCTTATTTTATTCAGGCTGGGGGAGGGGGGAATGGAGTCCCAGGCATAGGGACCTTGTCTTGAGAAGGGGCTGTTCCTGGGACACCGCCCAAGGATTGGGGGAGATGCTGTGGGGCCTGGGGACAGGCTGCCAGGAATATCCCCTGGCTTTGACTTGGTGGGGAAACTGTGCAGGGGGGACCCCATCCTCAAGACCTTGCCTAGAGGGCTGTTGTGCTCAGAGACGCCCCTCAGGCAGGGAGGGGTCAGGATGGCGTCTGGTCTGGAACCGACTCCTGGAGGCCTTGGTTTCATCTGGGGGTTGTGTTCCAGACCCGTCCCCAAAAGCTTGCTTAGGAAGCCGTACTGAAAATCTGTCTCCTGTCCTTGGTTTTTAAGGGGGACATCTGTGTCCCGGATCCCTATCTCTAGGGCCTTGGCAAGTGATGGCTTTGAGCTAGACCCCTGTCTCCCAAGCCTTGGCTTGGTGGGGCGCTGTTCGTGGACCCCCCACCCAGGACCACCCTCGCCAGCCTTGGCATCCTCTCTCCATCCGGGCGTCGCGGCCGCCTCCCACCCTCCGCCACATCAGCAGCGGCGCCGCCCCCCACCCGAGCCCCCTCTCCCGCCCTTCTCACGCTGGCCGCCGCGCTGCGGGACATTCAGGGCCCGGGCGCCCCAGCTTCCCACGGCCCCGGCTGGGCCCGGATCCCTGAGTGCTGCTGCTGCTGCTGTGGCGGCGGCGGCGGCAGCTCGGTATGACGCGGGCCGGGGCCGGGGGCCGGGGGCCGAGGGATGGTGCGGGATGCACGCGCGCGAGCCTGCTCCGCTCCCCGAGGATTCCGTTCCGGGGGCGGGGGAGCGCCCCTCCCGCCCCGGCTCCCCGCCCCGGCCCCGCCCACTGGCCCGCCGCCTGCTGGATATGCGGGAAGACCCCGCCCCGGCCCGGCGCCTGGCCGGCCCAAGCCCCGCCCCTCGGCCCTCAGGGCGCCCATGCCGTACATGACCCCGCCTTCTCCGGTGAGGCCACCGCCCTGCCCTGCCCGCCCCGCGCATTGGCCAGTCCCTGGCACAGCGTGCACGTGAACCTCACTGAGACTTTCCTCCAGGATTTCCTAGCCTGGGCTCCTTTCCCCTTCATGACCCCTGACCTCAGACCCTCTTCTGTTCCGAGTCCGAGAGTTGCTTCGGGAGGCGCCCCGCACCCTCAAATCTTCCAGCTAACCCCACGATTCTCCCAGTCCAGCGGGGGCGGGCAGAAGCAGTGACGAGGCACTTTTTGCAAGGAATGGGAGGGGGAATGAACAGACCCCGGCGTCCTGGTTTGCGATCAGTTCAGCTTTGGTGGTGGGGACGCCCGGCTGCGACCAAGGCGGGGTTCTGGCCACGGCTGCGCCTCCGGCTCCCGCCCGATCCTGTGGGTTTGGCAAAGCAGCTGGCAGGGGCATTAAGGCCCATTAGCAAAGGCGAGGTTGCTGGGAGCCGGGCGCCGGGGAGGTGGTGTGTGGGGGGAGGACTTCTCAGCTGCCGCAGCCTTACGAGCAGGTGGTCAGCATGTGCGGGAGGGGTGAGGGGGTGGAGGGAAAAGGGGGAAGGAGGTTCCCGGCAACAGATGGCACGGACAGGACTGGTGCTTTCAGACAAGAGGGTGGGAGGGGGCTGGCCATCTGCACCTGGAGGCTAACTGCGAGCTCCTCCCCCTCGCCCCCAGCGCAAAGAAAAAGAGCTGGGGGAAGGGGAAGGCCAATTTTATTCAAACTAAAGGTTCAAACATTCCCCCCCCCCGCCCCCCGCAACACGGGATGGACGGGAAGAAGGCAGCTGGTGGTGGGGTGAAGGAAGCAAAGGTGAGGGCTGCCTCCACCAACCACCACCCCTCCTCTCTCACTAGCCAGATCTGTGGGAGACCTGAGGCGCAGCTGAGGGACTCCCCTCTAGACGAATCTGCATCTCCATCATGGTGTGCAGGGGGCCTGAGGCTCTCTCAAATGCTGGCAGGAATAAATTAAGCTCTGACATAGAGTTCCCGGATGGCCACTCTGGGGTGGGGAATGCAGGATACGGAGGCGTGAAGTGGAGAGTTCCCTAGCCCCAGCATTCCCCAAGCCCCAGGGAAGGGCGCTAGGCAAGACTGGGACACCCAGGCGGTGTCCTCAGACAGAAGCAGAGTGGGAAAGAGGCATCACAGCTGGGGATGGACCCCTACTGGCCGGATTTCCCAGAGGGAAGCTGTCTGAGGGGCTTTGATCCGACGTCAACTCTGGTCAGGAGGCTTCGGGAATTGGTTGAGCCTGGCGACTAGCCCAGTATCGATGGTAGGTGTCCTGGAAGAGGTCCCGGCAGTCGATGTGGGCGCGGAGGCGGGCGCAGGCTAGGAAAGCCCCTGCCAGTTTGCGGTGCAGGGCATAGGTCTCCTCGGGCGGTGGGCGGAGCCGATGCTGCAGCAGCACCGGGATGAGGCACTGCACGCGGTGGGCAGTGTCACCTGCCCCAAAGTCGTAGGGGCCATGGGTGGCGAAAGGTTCCCCCAAGATCATCACGGCCTCCACGTGGGCATCCGAGAATGCCTAGGGATGGGGCAGAGCAGAGGCACCCAGTATGAACAGCTCTCCACTTAACCCAGAAGGGACAAGCAGCTTTTAGCTAGAGTCTCCAATACCAACACAAGCCCCGCTCCTTCCAGAGCCCCCAGGAGACAAGCAGCTCCCTACTCCTCCCCCCCCAAAACAGCCCTTCACTCCATCTGGGAACCTCGGGTAGATAAGCAGTCCTCTATAGAACAGAGAAGCAGCCTCCATTCCCAGACCCCAGTACCACTCCAAGTAGTGCCCATTCCCCTATTCCTTCCCAGAGCCCCCCAGTACAGATCAGTTCCCCACTCCCCGGTGTTAAGCAGCCCCGAGCCCCTCTGACAGACACCAGCCCCTACTCCCACTGTGTCTCCGCACCTTGGTTTCAAAGCCTGTGAGGAATTTGAGGTCCCGGGATTTCTGCAGCACCTGATCTCTGTCTCCATTGGCTGCAGCCATCACTACCTGGGGAGAAGGGTATGGGGCACAGGGTCAAAGGCCCCAGCGGGGGCGGGATTCAAGGGTTCAAGGAGATGTCTGGGGAAATGGAGACCCAGAGCTGGATGCCAGCCCCCACTGTATCCACGTCCCTTCTCGCCTGCTTAGGCCTTCCCTCATCTAGAAGCCTGTCCCTCCTCAACCTGCCCCTGTATGTTTCTCTCAAGACCTTCCAAAACCTAGAGGATGGGAGTGGGTCAGGGTTTCTGCCTGTCTGCCTGGGAACACACAGCCTGCCTGGAAACTAAACGGTGAAACAGCACAGAAGAAAATAAATGTCAAGTGCTGCTCATGGGTCCACACACTCAACTGGCCAAGGATGTGACTGTGACTGAAAACTGCATCCGACGTTGCTACTGGGCCATCTCTGTGATCACCTGGTTGATGTTGATACCTGTCTCCGAGACTGGACTTGGGGCCCTGAGAGAGCCTCAGGAGGCCCTCGGTGAACCTTTGTTTAGCAAATGAGTGTGTGGAGCTGAGCACCTCTCCGGCCGTGAGGGCACGCCGGGCTGGCAGACAGAAGCCAGAGCCAGCCTGCCTGGGCTCGGTCCCAGCTCTGCCACTGCTGGCTGACTCAGGAAGGCCCTTGCCTCAGGCCTCTGCCTTCTTATCTGTGAAGTGGGGATGCTGAGTTATCTTCCTCATGGGGTCGTTGTGAGGATAAAGGAGGTGACAGCTGTGCTGAGCACTGTGCCCGCATGTATGAAGCACCATAAATATTATCAGCTACTACGGTTATTAAGAGGTAGATGTGAAGGTTCCGACTTCACATAAGACGAAAAAGAGACTCTCAGGGGGCAATAGCAAGGCAAGGGGTGGAACCTGGGCGAACTCTTAACCACTGAGTGGCTCTTTCTTGGGAGGAAGGGGAATACAGGATTAAATCTGGCGGTTCTATTCTGTCTCAGCTCCCCTGCCCAAGCCTGTCTGGCCATCTGTCAGGCTCGTGGTCCTTGGGGGCCGGTGTGACAGGGCTTTTTGAAACTGGAAAAGACTGGGGAGGTGGCAAGAGGGCCATGCTAAACAGGCTGGGGGTGGGGGACATGAGATGTCCCAACTACCCAGAAAGGCCTTGCTTTGTGCCTCAAGTGGCCTGCAGAGAGGGCCCCAGGGGGCCAGCGTGTTGGGGGGGGGCGGTTACTAGCTCCTCCTTCCTACTGGCATCTCAGGGGTGGCCCCACCATCCTCCAGTCTTCAAGCCAGAGCCCAGGGTCTTGTCCAGGACACCTCTCTTTCTCTCCCCACAGCCTCACTGGGCTTCCAATACCACTCATTATTCAGAGGGGGTTTCCTAATTCTTAATGTGCCCCTCTCCTGCTCAAGTCCCTCCCATGGCTTCACAGGGCACCCAGATAAAGAACAAGTGGCAAAGCATGGCTTCTCGGACCCAGAGTGATTTGGCTCCAATCTCATCGCTGGCTCCTGCTCGGCCGCCCACCTGCCCACCTAGTCAGAACGTGAACTTTTCAGTCTTTTAGGCCTTTACTAATCAAAGTGTGGTCTCTGTAAGGGGAGATTTGGCATTATCTGGGAGTGTGTTAGAAATGCAGTATTTTATGTCCAACTCCAGCCCAGAATCTGCATTTTAACTAGGTCATGGGGCGCGGTGTTTCACATGCATGTTAAAGTTTGAGAAGTGCTGCTCTAACGGGAATATTCCTTCTCACCTCTTGGCCTTTGCACATGTTATTGGGCTGGAATACCCTCCTAGCTGCTTCATGATTGGTCTCCTCATCCCTCAGGTCTCAACTCTGATTCCTCTTCCTCCAGGAAGCCCTCCCTGACCCCTCGGATGGGCTAGGCTCCTTTGAGTTCCTACAGTGCCCTGTGCTTCCTCATTCCAGCCCTGACCACTCTGGGTCCTCACTGTCTCCCCCCCACCCCCCCCCACCACCACTGGGCTATATTGGTCACCGTTGTCCCCAATATTACCCAGAATAGGGCTGGGCAGAGAGAGGTATCAAAGAATGTTTGAATTGATGACTAAATGATAGGAAGACCAGGTCGACTGTCTAATCTCGCCACATTAATGAGATAGTGTTCTCTGTGACCTCTGAGACAAACTGGCCCTGGTGAGCGGGAGGGACAGTGGAAGGGATGGGGCGACGAGTGAGGAAACACCTCCTGAGGACAGAGCAGCCCCTTAGGGATCAGCTTGCCAAGAAGGTACGTGAGCACGAGGCCGGACACCAAGGCCTTGGGCAGTGTGAGGTGTGGGGAGGCGGAAGCATGGCCATCATGGGCTTTTCTTTTAGGAGGAGGGAGGCTGGTCAGCATTAGGAGCACGGGCCCTGGACCCAGACCACCTGAGTTTGAATCCCAGGTTGGGTGTGACCTTGGGCAAGTGACTTAACCCCTCTGAGGTCCAGTTACTTCATCTGTAAAATAGGGCTAAAAATGGTCCTTACCCTGTGAAACTGCTGTATATTTTAAATCAGTTACCATAGGTATAGCGCTTAAAACAGTACTGACATAATATTAAGTGCTTAGTATTTGTTAGCTACTGTTAAGACTATTATTTCTTATTTCTTAATTCCAATACTATATTTCTCCTCACCCTTGCCTCAGTATCTGGCTTAAGCCTTAGCCCTTCAGAGACCCCGGAGTTGGGGGGACTCACCTCAATGTAATGGTCTGTGAATTCCGTCCCAAATTCCCGGCTTGCACCAAAGTCCAGCAAAGTCACCTGGGAACGAGGACGGTGAAAGGGGCGCTGGGAGTCCACCAACGCTTCCCATTGTCTGTCCAGGGTGGCTAGGGTCCATCTTTCCCTCCCTACACCCTGTCCCCTCCTGCAAAGTCCCTGCCTCAGGTCTCCACACGTCTAACCTACCACCATATGAAGCTGAAGGAAGCTGGCTTTTATTTTTTTGGTCTTAATTGTTTTTATAACATGTTTTAGGCATAGAAAAAAATCCAGAGAATAATAAAATATATGGAAAAGTGAACACCTACAAATGTCATTACCCAGCTTAAAATATGAAATACTATCAATCCAGGTGAGGCCTTCCGTGTACCCCAACCTGCTTCTACCTCCCCCACATCCCTGCCCTCTCTTCCAAGGTCACCACTTTCCTGAAATCACCATGTGTGTATTTCTACATGTTTCTGTATAAGTGTGCACCCATGAACAATCCATAATGTTTTGTATACTTGAAAACTTCATTTAAGTGGCATCTATGATAGTTATCCTGCAACCTACTCTTTGTGGCCAACAAGTTTTGTGATTTATCTCCACTGCTATGTGCAGCTCCGGCTCATTCATTCGCTTTTCACCGGTGTGTAAGGACTTCATTGTGAGAGTACATCACAATGCATTTATCTGGTTGATGGGCATTGTGGGTGTTTCTGGGTTTTGCTATTAAAAACACTGCTCAATGAACATGTGTTGGAGTTTCTCTAGGGCAGTGGAGTTCAGACTATTGATCACAACCCACAATAAGAAATGCAGATTATACTGGGCACCAGTGCCAATGCCACATAAATACAAGTGTCAAACAAAAGTGTCCCGAAATATTATAGCTCCCTCCCACTGATACTATTCTAGGACTTGTAAATGAAAAAATGTAGTTGAGACCCAATCAATTGACGTCAGGACACATATTACCTTGAGGTCAGAAAAACCCTTTTCTGGGGTGTCAGCCTAGAGGGATGTGAGATGTGTGTGCCCTTGGGGGGAGGGGGGTGGCAAGGGACTGAGGCCGGAGACTCAGTGGCGCCACGTCACACTCAGCAAAGCTCTCAGACTTGATCCCCAGGGTGCTGGAGCACTGTGGAGGGGACAGCGTGGCCAGATTTGTGTTTCCGAAAGGTCCCTCTGGGGACAGAATGGGCACAGACCACTTCGGAGGGCCATGTGGCAACCACATGCGCTGCGAGTCTCTCGGTCCTGTGTCCTCTGCCGGGAACGCTCTCCCCTGCTCTGCAGATGGCTGTCCCCTTCTCATCTTTCTGTTTTCAGCTTTAATGGCACGTCGTTCAAGAAGCCTTCCCTGACCCCACATACCCAAGCAGGGTCAGCCACTTTCCCTGGCTTCCCACAGCCCCCTGGGACTCCCCACCACTGACCACTCTGGCCTGTGCTTCTCCATCATGGCACTAACTACTCTAGGTCGTCACTGTTTGCTGACGGGTCCCCCCACTGGACTGGAAACACTGAAAAGGTGAGGATCTGGGCTGTCTTGGCATCATTATCAAGAGGCAGGTACTGGGTGCTCGGTGTGCTCTAAATGAATGACAAGTGTGGTCGTGATGACTGACTACCTTCCAAAAGTTGTGCTCCCTCTTCTATACTGTCACATTGCCACTAGGAAGCCACGGCCTAGACAGGGACTCCATTTCCCAGTATCCTTTGCACCTAGACAGGCCCTGTGACCAGTTCTCATTAAGGAATAGTAAAGGGAATGACGTGTCACTTCTGGGCAAAGCACTTAGACAAGGGGTTACCCTCTCAATCTCTCTTTCCCTTTCTACTGGAAAGAGCATTGCAAGGCCTAGGGGATGGTATAATCAAGAAAGGGAAGGAGCCTTGGGCCCCTGAATCACCGCCTGGAGCAGGCCCGCCCCAGCTTGTTACACAGGTAATAAACTATTATTGTGTTGAGCTGTATTGTGTGAGAAATATCGGGAAATATCTATCAGGGCAGCTAATGTACCCTGGCACACATCACAAGGAACCAACCTGGTGGCTGGAGGCGTCATACAGGAAGTTGGCCCAGTTGGGGTCTGTTTGCATGAAGCGGAACTCAAACAGCTCCCGCAGACACAGCCTGAGGAGCTGGAAGCAGATCTGGGGTGGGGAGAAGGAGGACCAGACACCTGAGAGTCATCTGACCCTGTAAAGCCCTCTAGCCTGGAGAGCACCCATGGGTCTGGCCTGCCCTGCCCTGGGGCAGCACCCTCCCTACTGTCCCACGAGACCACATACCTGGTTCCGGATGTCCTGGCTTAGGCTCTGGCATTGGTCCAGGGGGACCCCTCCAGCCAGCTCCATGCCCAGCACCCGCTTCGTGCAGAGTTCTTTAATCACTGCTGGCACCCGGAAGAAGGGGTCGTCTGCCAGCAGCTGCCTGGGGCGGAAGGGAGGCAGGCGACAGGACTTAGTGCTTCAGGCCCCTGTGGCCCAGGCTGAGGCCTCCTCCTCATCCTTTGAGAAGCGCTCCATGAGCAGCGTATGTTTTGCCTTCTCTCCTGCTCTCCTGTTGCCTCTGTGTGCCGAGTCATGGCCAATGCTTGGCTAGACTGACATTCATTCATTCATTCATTCATTCCACAAACATCTCCGTAGGGCCTAGTGTGCCTGCCCCTAAGCCGGGTGCCACTGGAGACCCAGTCACCACTTCCCCACCAGAAACACTTCCAAGACATCCGTTTGCCCCATGATGAATTCAATGCATTAAGCTCGATAAACAATACTTTATCTCAACTTACAAATTAATCCATCCGAAAAAAAATAGTCAGATATATAAATCTGAGTCCATACTGATACTCACTGGCCACTCCTTGGACTCATTATGCAGAACACTGGTTAATTAAGGGAAAGAATCCTTTTCCGTGTCTGTCCTTGTGGACAATGCCGGGGGACAGAGCAGTGGGCAAGCCCCGCTACATACACCAGAGATCACACTCCAACAATCCAACAGTCCCATAACAGAGTGAGATGTGTCAGTATAAGATTTGGGAGGCAGAGAATGTGAGTGAGGGCTCTGGCTGGGGACCTGCGGGATGGCTGGAGCAGAGTGAGGTGGGGAGCAGAGTGAGCTGGGGAGCAGGGGCTGGGTAAGGGCCAAGGACTGATGTGGGTGTTATTCTAAGGGCACTGGGCAATCCCGGGAGGGAGGGCTCTCCCCAGATCACACAAGGAGTGCTCGGGCCCAGCTCGCTTCACACCCTCCTCCAGGTCCTGCTTCTAGGCTTGTATTTTTGTCTTCATTTATAAAATCTCTGAACCTTCCTCATGAATGGACTAGGCCACGTGCTAACCATTTAATCAGCACGATTCCCTTTTATCCTCACTGCCCTGGGAGGATACTCCCCCAAGGCCACTGTGTGTATTTGGACCACCCGCCTGTTAAGGGTTGACCCGGGCTGGATCCCACATCTGTCTGAGTCCAGGGCCCAAGCCCCCAAACCCTGCCTTCTACTGCCCTTTCTCCATCTACAGAGCCAACGTGGCTCAACAAACATCTGCTGCACCGTGGAGGGTCTCACGGAGGTGTGGTTAACTACGGCACAGCGTGATGCTTCTGCCACGCAAACACGTTCGTTGTTCCCTGTGGCTGTACTGCATTCATTTTCGCTGCTGTATGATATTCCGCTGATGAATGTACCATAATTTATTTATCTACCACACCGGATAAATTTTATAGATTTGAGTTGTTTTCAATTTGAAGTTGTCGACAGGCACTTAGTGACACAACGAGTGACCATTACATCTCCCCCACTGGAGTGCGGTGGTTACCCAATCCACTCCACAGATGAGAACACAGAAACTTAGAGAAAGGAACCTGCCCAAGCTTACAGAGGACAGAGGGGATGAATGAAGTAATACGTGAAAGAATGGATGGACGAACAAACGAATAAAGAGGAAAAGGGTTCCTTTTTCCAGCCCTACCCCAGGGCTCCAGTTGCCAGAGGCTGTGGTGGTACCTGCTTCCCACTCAGCCAGGGAGGGAAAAAAGGAAGGAAGCTGGAGGGAAGGGGTCCTCCAGGGGCCTGCAGGGGGCTCAGCTCACCTGAAATTCTGGGCACAAGCCGCCTCCCGCCGGTAGTCACACTCCCAAGCCAGCTCCTGCTGCAGTGCCTGCAGACTCTGCTCAGCAAACAGGCCTGAGGCGGTGGCCGTGTCAGACAGGGAAGGCCACAGCCTGTCCCATCCCACCAGCCCGACCCCTCAGGCTCCCACTCGTGACGTCTTCTCTTGCCAGTCGTCTTCCTCTGTCTCTCTCGCTGCCCCTCACACCTTCTGTTCCATGCCCTTCATCTGCATTATCTGTCCACACACTTCTCCTCTGTCCTTCATACAACTGTGGGCTCTTCTGAAGTCTCTCCCCTGGGGTCTGGCTCCCACAGGCACTCACACCAGTCCCCAGGCATCTCTCACAGTCACACGCCCCCCCCCATTCTTTTCCGTACTCTCTCACATTCTCTCTGCCTCTCCCTCTCCCTCACCTCTCCCTCCTTTTACACACACACACACACACACACACACACACCCTGCTCCATCTTCAGGCTCTCTCCCATGCAGTAACACAAACATGAGGTCTTCCTTCCTGTTTCTATGGCTCTTTTTCAGACCTACCGTCCCTCTCTGCACACCCTGTGTCTGTTTCTGGATTTCAGTCTGGGCTTCTGTCTCTCTGTCAGAATTCTCGAGTTTGTCTTTTTCTCACACACTTGTACTTTCTGGGCTCTCCCTGGGGTACCTCGTTTCTGTCTCACACGCACACTTACACACTCACTCACACGCAGGCACGCCCTGCCCCGCCTACTTGCTCTCTGGGGTGTGTCTTGCAGGCAGGGGTGGAGGGGGCGCCTCACCGTCGGGCAGGGCCATGCTCATCTTGAGCACTGCCAGCAGGTTCTGGACGTCGCTCTGGATGCTCTGGGCAACGCCTGGGTACTGCAAGGGGAGGAGGGGGCAGGGTGGGAGTCACTCCTCTGAGACAGCAGGATGCCCACCGCTACCTGTCCGGCCGCCCCACTTACCTGGATCTTCACGGCCACCTCCGTCCCGTCCCTGAGCATGCCCTGGTGCACCTGCCCGATTGAGGCGGCGGCAAAGGGCACCTCCTCCAGAGAAGCCACCTTGGCCTGCCAGTCCCTGCCAAGCTCTTCTTCCAGGACTCTCTGGGGAGAGTGGTCGTGACAACCATCACTGATTACAGGCTGAGTTCATTCCCCGTGCGAGAACTTTACTAAGAACCCTGGCACTAATCACACGCTGGGCCCTGGGCCGATGAAGCTCTTGGCTGCTACCCCACTTTACAGATGAGAAAACTGAGGCTCACAGTGACATCTCTCAGCCAAGGTGAAGCACCTGCCGCTGGCGGATGGGGAGGCCCAGCATAGCTTGTCTCTCAAGCCTGTACTCCTGAGGTTGTGTGCGCTGTTGTTGGGAATTGCTATTATGCATAGTTAAGATTGATAATAAGTCTTTATTATAATTGTATATTGTATTATTAGTTCAGTTTGATAAAGAAGAGTTAAAATTGACAGAGGGCTTCCTGTGGGCCAGGTTCTGTTCAGACTCCCCACTGAACAGCAATAACCGCCTAGGATCACATGGCGAGTGAGCAGAACAGAGATCAGAAGGCAGGTGGGCGGATGGATTCCAGATTCTACACCCGTACCCAATTATTACCGGATCTTGGGTGCTTACTCACTGCCAGGCGCTTTGCCAATCTATTTACAGGTACCCTCTCCTTTAGAAACCAGTAATAATAACAACCGAAAGCGACATGTCACCCGTGGTGTGTCAGGGACCCTTCTAAGTGCTCTCTGCACCCTAACTTACATAACACCATCACGCAGGTGCTGCTATCACGTCGCCATTCCACAGATGAGGACACCAAGGCTCAGAGAGGTCAGGCCATGTGTCTGGGATCACGCAGGTAGGAAGTGGCAGAGCCAGACTCTGAACTCATGAAGCCTGGCCCTTCTCCACTGCGCTCACTGCCCCGTTAACAGCCCACTGGCCTGCGGGGGACTGGACTCGGCCCTCGGCACCAGCCTCTCATTTAATCACCACGACGAGCCTATGAAGTGTGTGCTTTGGTGATCTCCATTTGATAGAGAGGGAAACTGAGGCCCAGAGTCAGACAGAGAGTAGAGACGCGAAGCCGGGGCGTCGGGCAGGTGGAGCTCCTCCCTGGCTAGCCTCACCGCTGGGCACTCACCAGCATTTGCCAGCGAGGCATGAAGTCGGCGCTCTGGCGGACCCGCTCGAAGATGCGCTGCAGCTGGGGGCTGATGAAGCTGTTGTCTTGGGAGATAGGGGGACAAAGGACAGTGAAGCAGTGAGAGAGGAGGTCGGGGGGGGACCCCTGGGGGAGTATCTGAAGTCGGGGCTTGTTGGTGGGTGGGATGGGGTAGAAGTGAGGTCAGGGGTCGAGGGTCATGCTATACCCTGGATGCTGAGCATTTGGCCAACCTTGAGGGCGGCCCCCCGAACGGTACACAAAGTCTGCACAATCCGCTCGGCATTGGCCTCTGACAGGAAAGGGCTGGAGCCTGGCTGGGAGCCGCCTTCTGGGGTGGAGAGAATGATCATTAGTGTTGCAATCATAAAAACAATCAGTATTAATACCACTACACACCACCAGAATGGCCAGACTGAAAAAGACAACAGCAAGTGTCGGCAAGGACGTGGAGCAGCCCGAATTCCCACGCTGCTGACGGGGGTGCCGTGGCCCGAATTCCCACACTGCTGACGGGGATGCCGTGGCTCGGGCCCTTCGTGAACCAGTGGGAAGTGTCTAGTGAAGCACACACCTGCACCGGGTGCAGCTTCTCTCCTACGTGACTACCCAAGAGAAACGCGTGTGTCCACCGACAGATATGTCCCAAGAAGAGTCACCACAGCAGTATTCATGACAGTCCCAAATTAGAAACATCCCAAATGACCATCAATACAACTAACGAAAGAATTATGAAACAGTCACAGAGTGACTTCTATGGGACGGAACAAGCAACCCAGATCCACTCACAGCAACGTGGGTACATCTCTCAAAAAGAATGTTGAGCCAAAGAAGCCAAACACATACAAGAATGCACGGTCTGAAACAGCCCAAACTCGGGGTCGGAAGCCGAGACGATGGTTGCCCCTGACGGGCGGGGATGAGGAATGAGGGGAGCTTCTGGAGAACCCGGGCATCGATTCTCAAAGTGTGGTCCGGGGACCCCTGAGCATCCCTAAGACTCTTCAGGGGGTCTGTGAGATCAAAACTTTTTTCATAATAATATTAATATGGTATCTGCTCTTTTTCTTTATTCTCATTCTCCCAGGAATGCTCAGGGGAATTTTCCAGAAGCTCTATGACCGGTGGTGGTGCCACCACTGTGATGGCAGATGGAACGTGTGTATGTGTTCTCGCGTATTAAATTTTTCAGTCTTAATCTCGAATACAGTAAATATCCACATATATAACCCACATAAACAAGCTCTCTGCTGTCCTCATTCTATTTTTTAAGAGCTTTACGGAGATAGAACTCACTCATTTAAGGTGTGCCATTCAATGGCTTCTAACATATTCACTACTGCAACTATCACCACGACCAACTGTAGAACATTTCATTGCCCCAAAAAGCCCCTTACGTATTAGCAGTCACCGTTCCCAGCCCCCAACCACTTGCCCCTAAGTCCTTGGAAACCACCGATCTACTTCCTGTCCCTATAAATTTTCCTATCCTTGGCATTTCACATCAATGAAATCATACAGTACGTGGTCTTTTATGTCTGGCTTCCTTCACTTAGGACAGTGCTTTCAAGATTCATCCACTTTATAGCATGGATCGGTACTTCATTCCTTTTTATGGCTGAATAATATTGCACTGCATGTTTTTTTAATCCACTCCTCAGTTTTAAGGGTGTGCAGGGATCCTGAGACCAAAAAATGTGAGAAATGCTCTTCTAGGGTTTCTTAATCAGGGTGCACAGATGCGTCCAATTTGTGAAAATTAATCCAGCTGATATGCACGCAGTTCTATATGCAAATTGTATTATTATTCAATAAAGTGTTAATTATTCTTTTATTTGTTAAAAATTTAATCCGCTCTTTATTAAAGGCTCACCCAGTGCCAGGCAGGATTCTAAATCTCTCTGTGGATTCTCTGGCAGAATCCCCACAATCGCCCCGAGAAGTAAGAACTACCAATGCCTTAATTTTCAAGGTGAGGAAGCAGGAGATTCAGAGAAGCAGGAGGTACAGTGCCTGGCCCTGGGTCACATGGCACAGAAGTCGCGGAGCAGGGTGCTGACTCAGGTTGGCCTTATCCTAAAGCTTAATTTTCTACCTACGTCCAACTTTTTATTTTGAAAAAAATCCAGACAGAAGAGTCGCACCATGAACACCCACATGCCCGTTTCAAAGATTTTAACATTCTGCCTCATCTGTTTTATCTGTGTGTACCCAAACACTTACTATTATTTTTCTGTGGATCCATTTGCATGGAGTTCCACTCAACCTGTGCTAAGAATAAGGACATTCCTCTGTACAGTGTCATGATCACACCTAAGAGAATTAACACTAATCCTCTAACATGTGTATCCAGTCCATACTTAGATTTTCCCAACTGTCCCTAAAAATCTTTTATAATTTTCTCCTCTAAGTTTCAAATTTTTCAATTATAGTTGACATTCAATATTATATTAGTTTCAGGTGCACAGCATAGTGGTTAGTCATTTACATACTTTATGAAGTGGTCCCCCCGATAAGTCTGGTGCCCACCTGACATCATAGTTATTACAATGTTATTGACTGTATTCTCTATGTTGTACTTTACAGCCCCATGATATAGTTATTTTTTTCAAACTGACATCCAATCATGGTTCACACATTCCATTTGTGAATTATTCTCTCTCTAGTCTCTTTTTATTCTAGAATACCCACACCCATTTTTGTTTCGGCCGCTGACTAGGGGGAATCTCACCCTCAGAGGCTGATTTCTAGACACCTCTTTCCATCTCTGTTGTACACAGACCGCCCCACCCCACCCGACCCCTGGCACTCCTATTTTCAGCTTTCCTCTCCTGCTCAGAGTTAGGAACTCAACTCCTGATGACTTTTATTTTTTTCTCTCATAACCTGCTTCTATCCAGCACGACCCTGACAGCAGCTTCGCCCTGTTGTGAGCACTTCACAGTAACCCTCACAGGTGAGTATGCTCTCATCACCTCCATTCCCCACATGAAGAAACTGGGGCTCTGAGGAGTGAAGTGAAGCCACTTGCCCCAGGTCACACGGCCAGGCCGGGGTCTGAACCCAGGCAGTGTGGCCCACTCACCTGACTGTAGATATCCTCCCGGCAGGGACTTCTTGGCCACCTCGGCCAGTGCTCCCAGCCCCAAGCCCACAGCCAGTCCTGAGGAGTGAGAGAGGACCCTTAGTGCCTGCTTGCCCAGGGCACTCTCCCTCTGACGCTCTCTCTTCTTTCCCTTTTTCTCTAAACACACTTGTCTCTGAGCTCTTTGTTGCCAACTCTCTGAATGTCTCTGTCCCTAACTCAGCCCCTTACTCTCTCCCTGCTTGGGGTTCCTTTCAAGGCGAGGCTACCTCTTTTTCTATTCCTCTCTCCTGGTCTCTGTCACCTGCGTCTGCAGTTCTCATGCTCAGTTACACATCCGAGTCACGTGAGGCACTTATATAAATACAATGCCCAAGCCCTACCCGAGCTTCTAATTAAACCGGCCCGAGGCCTCAGAATCTGTTTTTTTTAAAGCATCCTGGATGATTCTAATGTGCAGGCAAAGGTAAGAAGTTCCCAAAATGGCCCCAAGTTTCTCTGTGAGTTCCTACGAGTCCTGTTTCTCTACCCACACCTCCTTTTCTTCATACTCATCTTTCCTTTTCTAAGTCAATTATTTCTCCATCTCCCCATTTCCCCCACCTGGCACATCTGTCCAGGCCTCTTTCTGTTTCTTCTTTTGATGTTATTTCTCTGGCTCTGATTTCCTCTGCCTCCTCTCTCCCCTTGTCCCCAAAGATATCATGCGTCTCTGCCTCTTTCACTGTCACCATCTCTGTAAACAATCGTAGCTGGCACCTTCAACATTCCAGGGACCATTCCTAGTGTCTTATATGCATTAATTCACTTTGTCTTCACACCCTTGTGAGATAAGTTTTACAGGAAAACTTCCATTTTACGGAAAAGGAAATCGAGGCTCAGAGAAGTTAAAATAACTCATCCAGAGTCACAAAGTGAGGACGCAGCAGAATCAGCCCTTGAACCCTGGGCAGCCTGGTGTCAAAGCTCTAACCACTGCATTGGACTTCTTCTTTATACTGTGAATCGGTGTCTTTAAAACTTGAACCATGATCCGCAGTACAGACATCTGCATCGTAATGGGTATAGACCAATGGATACGTAATGTTCCATAGAACAAGATTTTCCCTTACTCTACAGGTTCATTCGTATTGTCCATTCTATTCTTCCTTTTAACGCTGGTTGCAACTCATTAAATTATTTCAAGCAGATTGAGACCTGAAGTTTGAGTGATCCTGCTGCTTGACCTGGGGTCAAGTCATTTCACCTTCCTTGGCCTGCATGTCTTCATCTGTAGAATGGAAATACTCATCAACTCAGTGCAGAGAGCACATGTATGGGGTCTTGCACATTCTTCCAAGTTCTCAATAAATGTTACGTTCCTCTCTATTTCTCTTGGTTTCGCAGGCCTTTGCCTTCACTTTCTTTCCGACTCTCCCTCCTGTCTCTGATTCACCCTGTCCCTTGGCTCATTCTGTAAATGTCACTTCCTCTGATCTAGCTCACAGTCTCCCACAGTCACACCTACCGCCAAAGTTGGCCAAGCGGCTGATGCGGGAGGCGGGCACCTTGCGTTCTCGAGAGCGGTCACTCAGCTGGGAAATGGGAAAAGGTCTGAGGACAGGGAGGTGCGCACAGTGCCCGGGGCGCCCAACCAACCTGCTACCACACCCTTCCCCAAGCTTGGCAGGCCAGCTGCCTTCATGGGGTGCTGCTGGCTGGGTGGGAAGCAATGATACCTGGGGCCGGGGTGTCTTCCTGAGCCGAGCCTCCCGTGCCTTGCGAATATCCTCCTCTCCCAGGCCTGTGCCAGGCTTACCCTGATGAAGTTTTCGGGCCCAAGAATCCCCATAGAGCCCCTGCAAGAGATGCGGACGTTGGTAAGGAGTGGAAGACGTGGGGTCTGCCTGGCCCTTTGGATCCCTCCCTGTCCACTTACGCATGTCCCCCCTCAGCCTCTTCCCCTTGGAGACCCTTCCCCGGCCTCTTACCTGCCAGTGGAGCCCAGGCCCCAGAGCCCCACAAGGCAGACCAACAGTCTGGCCCAACTGTCCACGGGTCCCCTGCAGTAGACCCCCCACCTTCAGCCACATCGCCTGGGGGAGAAGAGGAGGTATTATTCGGATAGGAGTTGTGGGACTGACCTCCCTGCTTTGCTCGACGCCCCCCTCCCCGTCACCAAGCCCTTACATTCCTCCATGTCCACGCTAAGACTCCTACCCACCAAAGCCTTCCTCCCCTGTTATAGCCCCTCCAGTTTCTCCTGGTTCCCCCTCTCGTTGCTACGAACCCATAGCTCTTCCTGCGCACCTCCCAAAACCCACTCTCTCCCTGCCCCACTCCCTGCCCGTTGCTAGGGTTCTCCCCCGTTGCTAGACACCCACAGATCTTCCTGGGCTACCTCTCTACTTCTTTGAGCCACCCTCGTCGCTAGGAACCGCCTTCCCCTACGTTGTTAGGCGCCTACAATTCCTCCGGTATCCCCCCCGCACCCCGTTACTGGGCACCTCCTCCCGTTGCTAAGCACCCACTGCTCCCAGGATTCTGGTCCGCAAAGCACGAAGGCCTCCTGCGCTTCCGGGAGTCTCCGCACGCCCGCCCCCTCCGGTCAACTAGCCAATGGCGGAGCAGCAGCTCTCTGACCCGCGCGAAGCCCGCCCAGCTGTGTGTAGTGGGAGGAGGCGGGGGCGGAAAGAGGCGGGGCCTGAGGGGGGGCGTTGGGGCCTGCGTGGAATCTTTAGGGCAAAGCGGGAGCGCACACGTGCCCTTTTATGCCCTTCCATTCATCTCAAAGTTCCTCGTGCTGGGCGGACTTTTCTGTTCCCTCCACCGTCTTGTTTGCAGACACCCCTCTTCCTTACAAAGTCCACACCTCTGCTCTGCGGTAACATCTTGCCAACCTCTCTTCTTATTTCTAGCCCCAGCAAGCTCAACATCTCTCCTTTGAACGCATGTCTTCCCAGGAAACATTTCCCGTGCACATGGAGCCCCTCCACTTTGCACACCCACCCTCTGCTTCAAACACCACATCTTGGAACCCAGCCTCTTCCTTGCTCACCAACTGTCTCCCTCTTGCACTCTCAACTCTTCTGTGTACATAAAGCCCCTCACGCTCAGCCCCTTGAGCCCTGTTCTCCCTGCTCTCTCTGCTCCCCGCCCACCTGCTGGATGGTGTGAGCGGGGGACCCCTCTGTTTCCTGTAGCCCTGACATTTCCCAGAACACACTCAGCCAAGATTCCCAGAGCTGAGTCAGGAGCCTTGGCATTCCAGAAAAACAGCTCCCAGCCCATCTGGGTGTGTGCGTTGGGTTGAGGTGGGGAGCAGGCCAACTTAAAGCCTGCTTCCCCTACAACAGACTGACTCACTCCTCTTCTTACAGTCTGTAATAGAAGCAGCTGGCTGGGGCCTCTCTCCCACGGCTGAGAGAAGGAGGGGTGTGATGCTCCCCCCACAGACCCCTGCCCCAGTCTAACCCCTTTGTCAAGAATCAGACTTCCCTGTTTCTGTCCCTGTGCTACATGACCTCAGAAGAGCCTTGACCTTTTCCGGAACTCAACTGCCCAGCCTGTGTGATGTACTAGGGGGCTCGTACTACGACTTCATTGATCTGTGAAGAGATGACTCATTTTAGAGCCCTGGAACTGTGCCCAATGCCCCTCTCACAAGTGACTCAATTTCATGAGAGAAACCCCACCCATCCACCCTGTCCTCCTTGAGACACAAGGGTCTGACTCAGGAGCTGAGTGACAGCTAGCCCTTAAGAGTAAAAATAAATAAAAAGCACCTATGACAATAACTAATTCACAGGACTGTGGCGGATGGTGCCAAGCCTGGTGCCACATGCTTCACACACATGAAGTCATATCAAATAGCCTATTGGCTACAAAGGTTAGCAGACTTCTGAGCCTCAGTGTCCCCATCCGTAAAATGGGGCTGTGGCGTCCTCTCTTGCTCAGTGTTAGTGAGAGAGATGCAGTGACATAGTGTATCTGTAAAGAGCTTGGCACAGGGCCTAGTACAGAAACAAGAGTTCTATACATGAGAAAAAATTCTTAGGGAAAAATCACTTTTTTTGAAATTTCTATTATGCATTTACCGTGTGCTTTTCTAGGTACTGGGGACATAACAAGGAACAAAACAAGCAAAAATCTTTGCTGTCTTGGTGCTGGCTTCTGGTAAGGGGCACAATAAACAAAATAAATGAGTACAAGCATACCTCGTGTAAGTATGCTTTGCTTTATTGTGCTTCAAAGATATTGTGCTTTTAAAGATTGAAGGTTGTTATCACCCTGTCTTGAGCAAGTCTATTGGTGCCTTTTTTCCAACAGGCTCAGAGGATAGTTAGTACTTTTTATCAATAAAGTATTTTTTAATTAGGTTGTGTACATTTCTTTAAAGGAATAATGTTATTGCACACTTAATAGACCACAGTATAGTTTATGATAACTTTTTTATAGTTTATTTTTATTTATTTTTATTATGGTGACATTATACATAACTTTCATATGCACTGAGAAACCAGAAAATTTGTGTAACTTACTCTTTCACAATATTTGCTTTATTGAGGTGGTCTGGAACTGAACCTGCAGTATCTCTGAGGTATGCCTGTGTGTGTAATAAGGTGACATGTTAAAAAGAAAAAATAAACCAGTGAAGGGGGGCAGGGAGTGGAGGGAAGATTGTGAGATTAAATAGGATGGTCAGAAAAATAGATAGATAGATAGATAGATAGATAGATAGATAGATAGATAGATAGATAAAGATGGCCAGGGAAGGCCTCACTGATGAGGTGACATTTGAACAAAGACCTGAAGGAAGTGAGGGAGGGAGGTATTGGAAATATCTGAGGGAAGAGTATTCCAGGCGGAAGGAAGAAACAGCGCAAAAGTCCTGTGGTGGAAGATATCTCAGAGAATAGTAGAGGCCAGTGAGCAGAGTGAGTGAAGGGAAAAGACGGAGGAGACAAGGTCTAGGAGGTAATAGGAGCCAGAGTATGTAGAATACAGTGAATCACGGTGAGGACTGTGGCTTTTACTCTGAGTGGGATGGGAACCCTGGAGTGTTCTGAGCAGAGAAGGGTCATGATCTGATTCAGAAAAAACACTTCTGGCTCCTCCTCCAACATCCCAGCCTCAGAAGCAAGTTCTATCATCCAGTGGGAACCAAAAGTCCAGACTTTGGGTTAGATTGGCCTGAGTTCAAATCTACACAGCTTAGATATGTGATCTTGACTCACTGTTCTGCCTTTCTGTGTTTCTCTTTTCCTGATGGTGTAGTGGGGATGATGATGATCCCTACCTCACAAGACTTGGGGTATAAAGTGTTAAGTACAGTGCCTGACACAAAGCAAATGTACAAATGTACATGTTTTGTTGTAAATAAATAAAAATTCCCATAACAGCGCCGTCAGGAAATTATCCTCGTTATCCCCCTTTTACAGATGAGTAAACTGAAGCTCAGAGGAGGCAAGTCTGTTGGGAAACAGCAACCTGCGGAAGCGAGTGTTAGAGCCAAGATTTGGCAAAGTATCTTAGCTTCAGTTAAGGCCCTGACTTTATCCTTCCTCTAACCTTCCTTTGACTTTACACAAATTCTTTCAGCGCTCTGGGCCTCAATTTGCCCGTTGGTGAAGTGCTTGGCTCTTGAGGCATTGAGCACACATTTTTTGAAACAATCAAATAATACTATGTATTCTCATTTTACAGGCGGCAAAACTGAGCCAGGGCTGAGGTAGGAACGTAAGTCAATCCTCAAGGTAACACAGCCAGGAAGTGGCAAAGGCGGGTCTTGAACCCACATCTCTGGGATTGAGTCTTTGAAACTCAGTCCTGAAAAGAGAGCGCGCTGAAGAAGGAGCGCGCTGCTAGACTCCTCATCGAGCGTTATAGGGTGTAGGGAGGTTGGATGAGTCGCAGGGGTTTAAAAAGGGGCCCCGCTGGCCCGCAACCAGGACCCCAGACGTCTCAGCACCTGGACGATCATCCGGCGCTGGGAAGCCCGCAGTTCCACGGCGGGGGGGCGTGGCCAGGCGAGATCCGGCCCCCTTTGCGTCACGTCCTGTGGGGCGGGGTTTCGGGGCTTTCCCCGGGAGGGGGGAGTATCGGTTAACCCCTGCGTGGCCCGAAGGGCTGGAGCTCTGTGGGCCGGAACCGGGAGTCGGGGTTCCCTAACCACACCCCTCACGGGATTTAAAGGGGCAGGAGGGCTGGGTCAGGCCGAAGCCCCAACCAAGGGAGCTGGCATGAGGCGCTGCCCGTGCCGGGGGAGCCTGAACGAGGCCGAAGCCGGGGCGCTGCCGGGGGCGGCCCGCATGGGGCTGGAGGCGCCGCGAGGGGGGCGGCGGCGGCAGCCGGGGCAGCAGCGACCTGGGCCCGGCGCAGGGGGCCCGGGGGGGCTGCCGGAGCGGGGCGGGCCCCGGCCCAGGACCAAGGTGTCCTGTCTCCACACCGAGCGAGAGAGGTCTGGCTTCGGGCCTGAGCCGGGGACAGACGGACAGGCTGAGCATGAAGCAGCTGGCCTCGGAGTGGAGACGGAGCGGCCCAGCCAAAAGACGGAGCCAGAGAGGTCCAGCCTCCGGACACATCCAGAAAGGCGCAGCCACTGGTCAGAGCTGGAGACAGCCGGTCCCTGGACGGAGACTGGGACAGATGGATTTTCGGCTGATCCACGCAGGTCCGACCTCCAGTCTCAGCCAGAGAGTGCCAGCCTCTGGACGCAGCCCGGCGTTGATGGACACTGGACAGAGCTAGAAATACATGGGTCACGGACCCAAACAGAGAAGGCCAAGCTCTGGGCTAATAACCTCTGGACCCACCAGAAGAGGTCCGGCCTCCGGACTCAGTCAGAGGGGGCCTGTCCCTCAATAGAGCCAAATGCTGATGGCTCCTGGAAGAAATTGTACATTGATGGCTCCAGGACACAACAGTATACTGAAGGCCCTGGGAGAAAGCCTCAAACTGGTGGCTCCTGGACACAGCCTGGCACTGATGGTGCACAGACACAAGCCACTCATGGACCCCAGACAGAGCCTGGGATAGACTGCCTTTTGGGGAAGCCCAGCCAAGATGGCCCATTAGCGGAATCAGAACTTGGGGAGTTGGTGACTCACCTGTACTCTCACCTGGAGTTTAGCCCCCTGACCCCTGTGCCCTGCCTCATCATCACTCCTGAAACCCCAGAGCCTGAGGCTCAACCAGTAGGACTCCCCTCCCGGGCTGAGGTGGGCAGTGGCGGCTTTTCCTCTGCCTCCTCTTTCGACGAGTCTGAGGATGACGTGGTTGCCGGGGGTGGAGGTGCCAGCGACCCTGAGGACAGGTCTGGGGTGAGTGGGACCCATCCTGTCCTTAAGCCACATCCCCCCAACCCCTTCTCCCCCTGCCTTTGCTTTGAGAAGTTCTCTAGCACCTACCAGCAGTTCATCTCCAGGCACCTCTTCCATCTGCTGACCTTCCTCCCTATCGCAGCTGGGTTACTCACTCACTCCGGGCACCCTCCTAATCCTTTCTCCCTCACTCGCTGCCTCCAGTCCTGGAGTCTAAAAGGGATGACTGACTACTGGCTGACTTCATGCCACCCAGGACCCCCTGAAATGGCGTGATCGTGTGAGTCTGTGGGTGTAGACACACATTTTTACAGCAAGGGTCTATGGCTTCTCTCGGATCTTCTGGAGAGTGTATCTGTGACCCCAAAATGTGAAGAGCAGTTATATAGAGGGACAGAAAAAGTATACTTTCTACCCCAAATTTCTTAGTCTGGGGCCTGTGGCTGCCTTAAGGGGTCATGAACCTTCACCACCCTTAGCCCAATCACTTCTGTAGAGAGTGAGCCCCAGCTCTTTTCAGATTCACAAAGGGCTGTGTGCACCCAAAATGCGAAGGGACCCCCAGCCTAGCCAGGTACCCTCCCGTCTCCCCATTGTCCTCCAGCTCCCCAGAGGGCCCCCAGCAGGCTTGTTTACATCCTCCACCCTCACCCCCGGCTTGGGTGCGGCTCTCCCCTGGTTCTCCCCTGGTGAATCAGGAGGGCCGGCAGGGCAGGTTCAGAAGGGAGGGTCATTGCAGAGGCAAGTGTGAGAGCCTGGCGTGGGCCCTTGCACTGTTCGGGACTCTAGCTGGAGTCCGCCCTGAGCCCCCCTCATCCCACATGCCTCCCTTAGAAACATGCTCACACATGTGGCCACAGGTGTGAGAGACAGACCTGCCTCAGCCTGCCTGTGCCAGAGCAAGGCAGCGACCCACAGGCCATCTGCCATTGCCGTTCCCTCTGCCTATTTTCTCATCTCCTTGGCATCTCAAAACAGCTGAGCTTGAAGTGAGTGAAGGGAACATAGCAGCCCAGCCCTGTGCTAAGCTCCTCGCTCGTATTAACTCATTTAATTCTCACAACAGCCCTGGGAGTTAGAGATTATTATCATCCCATTTTGTAGATGGGAAAACTGAGGCACAGAGAGGTCAAGACACTTGTCCATGGTCAACAGCTTGGAAGACGCAGAGCTGAGATTCAAACTGGATACCGGGCACTTTTCTAAGTACTTTATATGTGTTCACTCTTTGAACCCTTATAGCAGCACTGTGAGATTGGGATGGTTATTATCTCCATTTTACAGATGAGGGAACTGAGTCTAGAGAATGGAGGTCGCTTGCTTAGGACTGTCTAAGTCCGGTGGGAGCCAGGATGCTAACTCAGTTCTGACTGAGTTTAAGACCCAGTCATCTTAACCCCTGCTGTGTGTGGATTTGTCCCTAAGGGTACTTTCCTCCCAGGCTCCCTGTCTCCAGTTTTTCCTCATCCCTCTGGAAGCCTCCTCCGTGGCCCACCTCTGATCAACTTTGGAACTTTCTCTGCTCCAGCGCCTTCCATGGCTCCCCAGGGCCTTTCCGATAGCGATCAGGAGTTCAACGCTATGTTCAGAGCTTCCTGTCTCCAGGCTCCTTCCCACGTTCAGCTTCCCTTCTCCCCCTCCCCTATTCTCTTGCTGTCACAAAGCCGAAGTACACACTGTTCCTCGAGCACCCTGCCGCCGTCCTGCCTCCACTCATTGCTCAAGCTGTTCCCACTGCCCAGAACACCCTCGCTTCCTTCTCGCTTCCTTCTCGCTTTATTTGGAAATCCCATCTGACCTTAAAGGCCCAGCGACTTTCTTTCTTTCCTTCCCACTTCCTTCCTTCCTTCTCACATCCATCCTGTCTTCCTTATCAGAAAACAAACAGTCCCTGAGCCCCTGCTATGTGTCTGGCCCCATTTGGCTTTGCTGGGGACACAACAGTGACCGAGGCACTGCCCTCATGATGCTCCTAGGCCAGTGGAGGAAACGGACCCATCACCGGGCTTTGACAGCTCCGAGTGGTCAGAGCTGGGATGGGGGAAGCCCAGGGGGTTGTGGGAGTCCAGAGGAGGTGACTGGCCAGACCTGGGTGTTGGAGAGGGCTTTCTGGAGGAGGGGGCATGTGACTTGAGACCACCGTGAAACCAATCCACATTTACTGTCAAATCTAAAAAAAACAGAGAAGATACTGAATCTGCTTATGATAGAAAACGAGAAAAGACAGTTTCAGCCAATCTTCTATCCACACGGTGTTTTTGGATCACTTATTATGTGCCAAGCCATGGGCTAGAACACAGTCATAACCATGGCAACCACAGTCCCTGCCCTCTGAGCTTGTAGTCTAGCAGGGGTGTAGTGGGTGAGCCCAGGAGAGCGGGTCAGAACAGAGGCACAACCAGACGTAGAACTGTGCTGTGTGATATGGGCAAGCGACCTCACCCCCTGAGCCTCTGTTTCTTCCTCTGTAGCAGAGTCAACAGTCTTCCTGGGGTTGTGTTTTTAGGATTAAGTAGGTTATGGCACATTGCGTCTTTGTCATTATGCCTGGAATGTTCCAGGTGCTTAGTAAACAGGAACCTTATTAATCACCTCCTCTCCACTCAGGCAGCTGGAGAGGGGGAGAGAACAGCTCTTCCTGAATCCTGCAGTCCAACACCCTGACCCTGCTTGACCTTCCCACCTCAGTTAGATGTCTGCTAGGTGGCTGGACTCTGAAGGGGTAGAAGAGAATGTGGCTTTGACCCCAGGGTGGTGGGAGCAGGGTGTGGGGGATGGGACGAGCCACACAGCTTCTTTCTCTGGAGATGCCCCATTCTCCCAATACCTGCTAAAGACCTGCTGTGTGCTTGGAGCAGTGTGTGTGTGTATTGTGTGTGTGTGTGTGTGTGTGTGTGTGTGTGTGTGTTCATGTGCTGCACACATATGCATTTGAATCAGATACTGAGTCTCAAGAAGCTCTTGGTCGAGTCCGCATGATACAACTAAATCCTCGTTTTCGCTTCTCTGGTTTTCTGTTGCGGTCTCTGTTTTTCTCTACGTCCATCTTTTTCATTCTTTGCCATTACTTTGTATCTGTGTCTCCCTTTTTGTCTTTCCACATTTCTTTCGTTCTTTCTCTTCTAGTAATGCATATCTATCTCTATAATAGTCAGAGTAGGTCAGGATTTGCTGTAGGAACAAACAACCCCCAAAACTTAATGACTTGGAAGAACAAAGGATACTTTTGTTTGTAATTCACAATGACCGAGGTCTGCGGCATGAGGGGGCCGAGGAAGTCTCCGTTTCTCTTTTTACCCCTTTCTACACGAAGAAAAAGAACATGGAGAGTCACACATTGACTTAAAGGCTTCCACCCAAAAGCGATACTTCTGCTCATATTTCATTGGCCAAAGCAAGTCAGTAACCTAAGTTCAAGAGGGCAGGGACATGCCTGCAAGGCGGGGACTGGAGCTATTTGGTGAGCAGCTCTCAGGCTGCTGCAGTCTGTCTTTGTCCATGTCTGTCTGTCTCTGTCGTCACTTCGTCATCTGTCTAGGTTTCTTCTCTCTCTGTGATTTGGCCCCCATCCATCAACTCCTGCCTCTGTCATTTCCCCTGGAAGGTCTGACTTGGTTTTGGGACAGAGACGAAGCTACTAGGTTTTTGGTGTGTATATGTAGGGGCGGGGGGGATTGCTTGTTACTGCGACAAAACCTGGCATATCTTTACTCGTTCAGGAAGAGACACAGATTTAAAGGAAGTGATGACAGGGAGAAATGGACAGAGACCCTTCCCCAACTTTATGGAGGCCTTTGCGGGGGTCTTTTGATTTCCGGGGTATCTGGGCTCGGCTCACCCCAGCGAGCTCAGGAGCAGTGATCTCAGGAAGCGTTCTGGCTGGAAAGGCCCCAAGTCCACCTTTCTTCCTCTCACGGCAGCACCCCTCATCCCCTTCCCTCCCTGGCCTCAGCCCTGACCCTGCCGTGCTCTGCCCCACACAGAACAAACCGTGGAAGAAGCCGAAGACGTCTCTGAAGTATTCACCCTTTGCGGGCTCCTACCCTTGGGTCCAGCTGTCCGGACACGCTGGTGAGAGCAGGGGGCGGGGGCGGTGGGGGGCGAGACAGGGCTGCGCAGAGGCGCCTGGGCTGGGGAAGGAAAGCCACAGAGCTACTCTCTGTAGTTTAGTTTTCCCATCCATGAAATGGGCTTGGTGGCGGTCCCCACCTCATGGGGCCTGGCCATTCATACATCAGGGTGGAGGGCTGTTCCCCGTTATCCCGGTGTTGGGGGGTAAATCCTCAGTCCTGGGGACAGATGGGCCTGGGATGAAATCCTAGTTCTGCTTTTTATTTGTGAATGACCCTGGGCAAGTTTCTTTCCCTCGCTGGGCCTCAGTTCCCTCAGTTCCTATTACGTGGAAGCAATCGTACCTTTTTTGCAGGGTTAACTGAAGGGTTAAAATCAAAAATGCATATCGAGACTGAGACACAGGCCCCTCACGAATGGAAGTCATCATTCCATGTCTTTGCTCTGTGTTCAGATCTTAGGAGGCCCTGGTAAACAAAAGCTATCACAGTTTTTTCCTGGCACAGAGCACAATGTCTCTAGCACATAGAAGTACAATGCCTAACATGTAGCATTTTTTTGTAAAGGGCTCGATAATAAATACCTTAGGTTTTTTGGGCTCTACAGTCTCTGTCACAAGTATTCAACTCTGCTGTGGCAGCACAAAAGCAGCCATAGATAATACGTAAACATGTGAGCCTGTCTGTTCCAATAAAACTTTACTTACAAAACGGCAGCGAGCTGAACTAGACAAACCATGCCCACTAGCAAAGGGAGACAGGAAGTGAACTCATCTGCCTTGTTCAACCTTAGATCCGAGTCAGAGAAAAGGCAGGATCCCCCTGAAACTGTAAACAGAGATGGTCTATGCATCCTAGTCACTATTGCTGAGTTAAAACAAAAAACAAAGTACCTTAAAACTTTGTGGTGGTTTACAAAAGAAAAGTTAAGGAATAAAACAACCATTTTATTATTCTCATAGGTTTTGGGTTAGGAATTCGGACAGAGTGTGGCAGGGATGGCTTGTCGCTGCTCTGCTCAGCTAGGACAACTTAAAGGCTGTAAGCTGGAAACTTTTGGAGGGTTAACCACCCACGTGACTGGCGATCGATGTTGACTGTTGGCTGTGTCTCAGCTCGGGCTGCCGGCTGGACAGCCTAGATGTGGCATCTCCATGTAGCTGCTTGGGCTTCCTCATAATATGGTGGCTTCGAATAGCCAGATTTCTTACATGGCAGCTCAGGACTGCCAAGTGTCTATGCCAACAACGTGGAAGCTGCATGCATCTCCTTTTATGACCTTGACTCTGAGATTATATAGTGTTGCTTCTGCCATAAGCCTCTCAGATTAAAGGGGAGAAGAATGAGAGTCCAGTTCTTGCTGGGGAATGGTTAATACGTGAGACAGGAGTTATTATTGCAGCCATCTTTGGAAAATATAATCTGAAAACACAGTCTACGTCAATAAGAACTTGAAATTTTAATCTATACTATCTGCATGGTCCAAGAAGTGCTAGATTTGTAAATTAACTTAAATAGGCCCCAGTTGTTAGCACTCTGGGACTCCAGGCAGAAAGAAACAAATGCACGTCTGCTCTGAAGAGTCAGGTTCTCAAGTGAGATCTCACAAAAATTCCCACAGCTGATCATGTGCTCACAATCCGAAATTACAAAACAAATAAGGATGCAATCTGGTGTGAAGAAGACCTTGTTTAAACAAAGAACAGAAATAAGCCCTTCCTGTGCCACCCCTGGCCAAGATTTTGAGAGTTGCGGGGAGGGAGAGAAGGCATTGCAGAAGGGTCGGGCAAAAATGACGGTGGCCAGGATCTGATGCATACAGGACATGAGGGGATTCTCTTGCTGATACAATTCCTGACCCTCTCGTTGACTGTGCTGCTCATAGGGAACTTCCAGGCGGGAGAGGATGGTCGGATTCTAAAGCGTTTCTGTCAGTGTGAACAGCGCAGCCTGGAACAGCTGATGAATGACCCCCTGCGGCCTTTTGTGCCAACCTACTATGGTGTGGTCCAGCGGGGTGGCCAGGCCTTCAATCAGATGGAAGATCTCCTGGCGGACTTCGAGGGTCCCTCCATCATGGACTGCAAGATGGGCAGCAGGTGGGGCCGGGGATAGCCATGAGGCAGAGGTGGAAGGTCGGGGGCGGGCATGCCTGATGACAGTGCCAGGTCGACCTGCGAAGCGATTGTCCATTCCCACCAGCACTACATGAGAGCTCCAGTTGTTCTGTTTTCTCAACACTAGATATTACCCGTTTTATTCATTTTAACCATTCTGGTGAGCATCTCATTATGGTTTTAATTTCTGTTTCTCTGATGACCAAAGACGACGAACGTTGATTGGCCACTTGGAAATCCTCTTTTGAAAAGTGCCTGTTTGAATATTTTGCCCATTTCTCTATTAGGCTGTCTGTCTTTTTCTTTTTGATGTGTAATTCCTTCTATATTCTGGATATGGGTCCTTTGTTGGAAATACACAAACACACACACACATCTCCAACTCTCCCGTTTCACTCTCTTAATAGTGTTTTTTGATAAACAGAGTACTTTTAATTTTGTCCAGTTTGTCAGTTTTTTTCATTATGATCAGTAGCTCTGTGTTTAAGAAATGCTTACTCCAAGATCATGAAGCTCTCCTGTTTTCTCGTAGAAGATGTATAAGTTTTAACTTTTACATTTAGATCTGCAATCCACCTAGAACTAACTTTCTATATGGTGTGAGGTAGGGATTGAGGTGTTTCCCCGTGCCCACCCCGCCACGTGGATATCCTATTGACCCAGCACCATTTCTTGAAAGGGCTTCACTTTACTCACTGAATTGTAGTGCTTTCTTTGTCATAAATTGGGTGAATGTACTTGTGTGTCTGTTTGTGGACTCTGTTCTGGTCCACGGATGTATTTGTCTATTCTTGTGCCACGCTGTAATTTTATATCATGACTTGCTGTCATGGATGTAAGTCCTCCAGCTTCGTTCTTCATAATTTCCTCTGTGTCCCAGGACTTACCTAGAGGAGGAGCTGGTGAAGGCTCGAGAACGGCCCCGGCCCCGGAAGGACATGTATGAAAAGATGGTGGCTGTGGACCCTGGGGCCCCCACCCCTGAGGAACATGCCCAGGGTGCGGTCACCAAGCCCCGCTACATGCAGTGGAGGGAGACCGTGAGCTCTACCTCCACCCTGGGCTTCCGGATTGAGGGCATCAAGGTGAGGGCCGGGAGCTGCTAGCCTGTCGTGAAAGGGCGGGGAACTAGATCTAGGCAGGGCTTTTTGGAACTAGATGGATGTCAGGGAGAGCTGGAAATGAGCAAGATCTGGAGATGCCTGAGCATCTTTTCATTCCATCTTCTTCTCCCTTCCCGTGGCCCTGCCCTAGTCTGACCCCGACTTCTCTTGCCCCAGCCTCCTCTGATCCATCCTCCAACACAGCAGCTAGAGTGATCCTTTATCCCCCTTATGGAAAAAGACTTTCTTCTCTCTCTCTCTCTTTCCCTCCCTCCCTCCCTCTCTCTCTCCCTTCCTTCCAGCTATAATAGCTCTTTGTGGATATGCTGCAGTCCCCTATCGATGGCCATCTGAGTTGTTTCCATTTTTTTAAATTTATTTTTTATTTTTTATTATTATTTTTGGTGACATTGGTTAACAAAATCCAGTAAGTTTCAGGTGTACGATTTAACAATAAGGCATTTTGTGTTCCCTCTCATAGTTAGATTTCTTTCTGTCACCACATATTTGACCCCTGTTTCCATTTTTTTGCCACGATAAACAATGCCTCAGTGGATCACTTTGTACCTAAGACATTTTGCTAGTGCGAAGGTTTAGCTGTAGACTAGATTCCCAGAAGCTGAACTACTGGGTCAAAGATGAAATGCATGGGGAATATTGCTAGAGATTGCCAAATTCCTTCTGTAGGTATTGCACGTTTGTGTATCCCACCGGTGATGTATGAGAGTACCTGTTCCCCTGTGGCCTCGCCGGAGCCATCTTTCTAAGTTGCAGATCCAGCTATGTCTTTCTCCTATTCAAAACTCTTCCGTGGCTCCCTAGGACCTTAATGAGAAGTTCCCTGGCCTAGTGGGCTCTCCAGGGTCGAGCCTCACCTCTCACTCCTCCCTCCCTCCTTGTCTACTTTTAGGCCTCAGTGAAGCACTTCATCTCCTTGAAAAGGTCCTGCTCTCCTGCCACAGGGCCTCTGCACATTCTGTTCCCTGTGCCAGGACTGCTCTTCCCCCTGCTGTTGCCCTGCTTGGATAACAATGCCCAACCCATTTCCAATTAGAAAAAAAATAGTCTAGCTCACTGCCAGCGTTAATTTAATTTTACATAGACACGCTCTTTGAGGCTGAAGCAAATCTGGTTCTCACTGTGAAAATGAAATATAAAAACTGTTCTTGGAATTATTTCTAAATAGAACTTGTCTCTAATCCTAATGTAACTGAAATGTATGCATAACTCGAATTCATCAAACGAATCTTCGAGAACGATGTTACCATCACGCGTAGGAATGCTACATTTTCTAGGATTTGACATTTTCAGCGATCGAGAATTACAATATTTTGTAACCGGAAATACCACTACTAAAAACAGAATGCACTAAATAGGATGATGTCATTTGTTTCCAAAGACTATAAAATACACCAGAGTGATGCGAAAATAATAATAAAAGTGAGATATTTTGTGGCACACTTTGGAGGTGAGGTTAGGTCTGTAATCCGTGAGATACCTCAGAGTAAACGCTGTAGTTGCGAGTGCCACTGGTGAGTATTCTCGGGGCAAATGGGAAGTGGGTTAAATTCCATTTCCTCCAGGAAGCCCTCCCTACTAGATCGGACCCTCTCTTTACCTCCTCATAGTTCTCTATACTTCTTTGTTATTCTTATCTCCTTTTGTGATGTTCTCATTTAATATTTGCTTCTTTCATCTGACGGTGTCTGTCTTTTTACCTCCATGTTACCAGTGCCCACATGGCACCTGGCACAGCATGGCAGTAGGACTCAGGTGGCTTCTCTGTGCCCTTCCCAGACATAAAAAAAAAACAAAAAACCGCTAGTCTCATTCATTGAGTGCTTTCTTACTATGTGCCAGGCACTGCGCTGTGCATCCTACATACCCAATCTCCTCTAATCCTTACATCAGCTTTAGTAAATTTCCATTTTCCAGATGACGAAAGTGAGGTTGAGACAGGTGAAGGGACTTACTTAAAGCCACCCAGCTAGGAAGGCACAGAGTCACAATTCAAAGCCAGATTTACCCTCCTCCGAAGCCCACTTGGCTAGACTGGCTCAACCAGGGGGTTCAAGGTTAGATTTGGAGGGACCGGCTGCTCAGGAATATGACTTGAGGCTGGATTGATCTGGGCTGGGGAGGTGGGCTGGCTTCTGCCGAACAGCAAGTGAGCACAGAGGCAGGGAGGTGGCTCCAGGAGGGCCTGAGGCTCCTTGGTGTTGGGCATGGGAAGGAAGAGTTATGACACTGTGCCTTCACCCTTTACCCTGCAGAAAGCCGATGGGACCTGTAACACCAACTTTAAGAAGACACAGGAGCTGGAGCAGGTGACAAAGGTGTTGGAGGACTTCATGGACGGGAACCGTGGAATCCTGGTGAGCGGGATAGCAATGTCCCAAATGTAGCAGCTTAGCACCACTGCTGTCATTGTTCCCAAGTCACTGGTCTTTTGCTTAGGGCCGAGGTTGGCAGATTCTGGCTGGTGTTGCTCACTATCCTTGATCGGCTGGGGCTTAGCCAGGGCCGGCTGATTTAGGATGGCCCTGCTCACGTGTCTGGTGGTCTTGACCACTTGTCTCTCATGATCCAGCAGGGTGGCCTGGCTTGTTCTCATGGTGGCCAAGAGAACAAGTGAAAATGCAAGGCCTCCTGATGGCTGGGCCACCATCATTCCTCCCATGTTCTGTTGGCCTGAGCAAGTCATAGGACCAAGCCTAGGTTAAAGGGAAACAGATTCTACCCCTTGGTGGGAGAAGTGCTAGGAATTGTGGGTATTCATGTAATCTACTAACAGCACTCTTGTCTGGGCCACCCCGATGCATCCAACCCTTCCTCCCATTTTCCTCATGGCTCCCCTATCTCATCCTGGCTGGGCCTGCCCTCTCCTTTGGGGGGCTGGGGCAAGGTCAGAACTCAAGGCGGGAAAGGACCCACAAAGTCCCTATGCAAACCAAGAAATCCTCCTTCTCACACACAGAGAAAGTACGTGGCACGCCTGGAAGAACTCCGCGAGGCTCTGGAGAACTCCCCCTTCTTCAGGACCCACGAGGTGTGAGCCCCAGCCGCCATGGGAGTAGAGGCCCTGTGTGTGGGGGGGCTGTTGGGGTCCATGTGGCACTGAGGAGAAGCAGCCAACAGAGTTACAGGCTAAAGCTACTAAAAGGAGACCTCAGGTGTTGGGGTGTGCGTTTTTAGGGTAGGCGGCACAGGGGATTTCAAGGAAGTTGGAGAGTTAGGGGCATAGACTCAAGCCAGGTGGCCTGGGATGAAGGCTGGCTCTGCTGTGTGACCTCTCGGGCCTTGGTTTTCTCCTAACTGGGGAAGAACACTAGTCCCTTCCTTACAGGGCCACTGAGGTGTGACACGAGCACCCGTCGAGTGCCACTTGGAGCACAGGAGCGTGTTTAACTCCTAGCTCTTATAAGTACTTTGCAATCATAATTATTTATAATTATTGTCATTTGCATTCCTCAGTGGCTCTCTCCCTTCCCCTCTCTCCCCCTTCCACAGCCTGTGTCTCTGTGGAAATAGTCACCTCTCTGGGGCTGTCTCAGAAAGTCTGAGAAGTGACCAGCACTGCGTGTACCCTCTCCTCCCTGCCTTTGTCCAGGCTCTTCCACCTCCCCCTCAAGCCCCTCTGACCTCCTTCTCCTGCTATCACTGCTGGAAGAGCCCCAATCTGGGAGTCAGGCCAGCCCAGGTTCAAACCTCAGCTCTGCAGGCCTGTCTGCTGACCTGACCCTCAGGATGGGGCGACGGTGGACCTGTCTCCTGGGTGTGGGGAAGGTTAAGTGGATTCATACTGAGGAAGCGTGGCCCATAGTCAACCCTCAGTACGTGCCGCTGTTACTGTCATGTTTCTTATCATCAAACGTCACCCTCATTGTCCTTGTCACTGCCTTTGAGCTTTACACACAAGTCACAAAGAGAAGGCCTGGGGACTCCATCTCTTCTGTCTTCATGTTTGGTTTCACCTGTATGGTGACTTAATATTTTGAAAAATGAGTCGGCAACATTTAAAACGTGAGACTTCACACCAAATTCGAGATTTCGTTTTCCTTGGCGTGTGGGAGACCTGGCAGCACCGGGCCACTCACCATGTGCCGGCAGCTGTCCAGAGCAGGGCAGTGTCTGCCTCTTCCCACGGGCGCCCGCTCACCTGCCCCGGCCTCTGGGTTCTCTGGGGGCAGTGGGAGTTTGAAAACTGACTAGAAGGGAGGGATATGCAAACCTAGAGTTAGATGAAGGCAAGGAAACTAGTGTTTCTAACTAGAAAAACAGGATCAGCATCTCTGAGGGCTGCATGCCAAGCCCCGCAGGCAGCTGATGAGTTTGTGGATCATGGAATGCTGCCAGCGACCCCCGGAGGTGAGGCCGTGACCATCATCCCCATTCTACAGATGCGTAAACTGCGGCCTGGAGAAAGGAAGCCACTTGTCTGGGGGTCACTAGCAGCAGTTCTCTGGGGCTGCATAGCTGCTGCGCCTTCCCACGGGACTTCCTTAGTCCCCGCTGGGCTCTCTTGACCCATTCAGTGGGTCCTGCCGGCATTTGAGTTTGTACTTCAGCTTGAAAGAGGAGACTGGTTGACATCTATTGTGCATTTGCTCTACCGGCAGCTGTTCTAAGTGCTTTGTATAGAGTCATTTGTACATATAATATGCACAGCAACCTTTGAGGTAAATGGCACCATTATTCCATTATCTCGACTGAATATGAGGAAGTAGAGGCACAGAAAGGTTAAGTCACCTGCCCAAAGCCACACAGCCAGTAAGGAGCAGAGCCAGGATTTGAACCCAGGCAGCCTGGCCCCAGAGTCCATGCTGTCATCCACCCTGCTCCGATGACCTGGGAGAGGGCACCTTGGCTGATGTCTGCTCCGCTCTAGAACCTCCCGTCTCTCTCCCTGCAGGTGGTGGGCAGCTCCCTCCTCTTTGTCCACGACCACACCGGCTTGGCCAAGGTCTGGATGATTGACTTCGGCAAGACAGTGGCCCTGCCTGACCACCAGACACTCAGCCACCGGCTTCCCTGGGCCGAGGGCAACCGTGAGGACGGCTACCTCTGGGGTCTGGACAACATGATCCACCTCCTTCAGGGTCTGGCCCAGGCGTGACCCACTGGCCCACTGCCAGCTTTATTTATTGGGTGATGCCTGTCTGGCTGGAGGAGCCCCGAGGTGTGTGGGGACCCGAAGTCAGCCACAGAGGCGCTGGCCTCCGGGACAGGAGAGGCTGTGCTGTATGCCATGCAAGACCACTGTGGAAGGGCTGAGGGGCTTTGGGGACTAGGTAGTGCCCAGGCCTTGCATGATACAGGGGTTGTAAAGACTGCAGAGGGGACGTGACGTGTCTGGGTCTCACCGTAAGTCAGAACTACACTGGGCCCTCCACCCAGCCAGGACGATTCCTGAGGGGCTGCTGGAGGCCACAATGAACCTTGCACCCTGAAAGAACAGCAGGCCTCACACCAGGCCTGTCACCATGTGAATGACTAATCACTGCCTCCCTGTCAGCCCCCTTGGGCTGTGAGTTGGCTTCTGAGACCGGGGACTATTCAGCTTCATCTGTGGTGCCCTGAGGACCAGGCCTCATCTGTGAACAACTAACAGGAGTTGCTTGTCGGCCTGGGAGGGTTGTGGCCCCATCTCTTCATCTGGGGCCATTCAAGTGCTGAGAGGCTCTGAGAAGGGTGACACCAAAGGACTGGCCTGAGAGCTGATGCTGCTGGGTGGGGCCCAGTTCACTCTGTCCTGCCCTCCCCTGCCCATGGCAATTCCTCTGACCCCACTGCATACCAAAACCGCAGCCACATCCCGTGCCAGCACTGTGACCAGCACAACCTCATTCCTTGGGCACCACTTCAGCCTTGGGACTTCCCCCCTCGCCCTTTTAAGTCTCCTTCCTCTTGGTGGATGGAGGTGGCAAGAAGGGCTTTCGGTTTTAGGGAAGCAGGCTTGGGAATTGGTGCTGCCTTCCCTGGGTGGCTCCCATCCCACCCTGGGCCCCTGCCATGAACTGGGGCCAGAGGCGCAGGGTGGGTGGGGTTGCTGGCTGAGACCCCAGGCTTGTAGCCTGGTCCAAACCAAAGACCCCAGAACCCTGAGGTGAGCGATGCATCTTGTCCCCGTTCTGGGTTCCTGGCCCACGAGGCTGGGCTGATGACAACCACCTCCAAGCCAAAGCTCTAACATCTTCCAGGGAACACTCCTCTACTGACAAGGGGGACAGGTAGTTAGATGGGGCGGTGCTGGGAAACAGGAGGCAACACCGCTTCACTGCCTCCCCCCGACTCCCCAATAAACAGACGTTCAAAGCCAACATTGTGGAATTGTTTTTCTGCATCTGGGGCTTGTGGGTTTGAAACTCATAATCTGAGCATTAGCTTGGGGTGGAGACGCAGGCTCAGAGTTCACTGAGCTGCTGCTTGTGCTTGGCTGTGCTGGACGAGGCAGGGGATACGGTGGTGACCAAGACAGCGCCAAGCCCTGCCCTCAGGGGTTCCAGGACAGTGCACCAGAGTGCTGACCAGTGTCAGAGCTGGGAGGGGGTTGGCACAGGTGGAGGGCTCAAGTCCAGGATGGATTCCCCACTTCTGATTAGAAACACTTGGTTCATAGTCTCTCTAAACCTCTTTGCTGGGCACTGGAGACATAACAGCGACCCAGTCTGTTCCTCCCTTCAGATATCTCTAAATCTGTTACCTGGGTAGGTACTAGATGCTTGGTTTGAATCCTGGCCCCGCTGCTTGCCAAGCCATGTGACCTTATGCCAGTGACTGCAGTCCTCCAAGCCTCGTCTCTCCATCTATAAAATGGGGATCTAGTACCTTCCTCACAGGGTTGGAAGATTTGATAACTTGGGCAAAGAGGTTGGCACATTTACCTGCTCTTGGATATACTTCCTGTTTTCAAACAGAACAGAGGTGGGTGGTGGGGCCTTGTCCTGGTCAACAGAAGCTTCCCTGAGGAAGTGGTGTGGAGCCAAACTGGTGTAGGGTTTGAGAATGAGTCACCCAAGATAGGCCTCTGTGGCATGTGGATTATGAGCTAAAGGCGACCAAGATTCTGTGGGCTCCTTGGAAACCTCTCACTCTCCCTTAACTACCTAGAAGAATTTCCATAAGATTATCGGAGCTAACCTTTTTTGACCTATCCGTAGGGCAGGGCAAACTTCTAACTTCGGCTCTTACCTTCCTCGGTCTGAAGCCCCAAGGTGACCCACAGCACAGAATAGCATATATGCCTCATTTTCCCTGTCTTGGAACCTCTCGAGAGGTCTCTCTTGTGTATGTGGGTTTCCATGTGTATGTATGAAATCTGGCTATTTTCTCCCATTACTGTCTCACGTAGATGTATTAGTCCAGCCAGAACCTTACAGGGAAAGTTTCTTCCTCTCCCATGATGGAGCAGTTACCCTTAGCACAGGGCTGCAGTGAGGTGCACCAGAGACCCGAAAGGTAGGCCGGCTGGTGGCAGAAAGCGTGAGAACAGCCTGGGATGAGGAGAGGTGAGCTGTGGCTGGGAGTTTAGTCCCTATCCTGTGAACAAAGAGCTGCTAGAAGCTTCTCTGGAGGGTTGCTTTTTTTCCCTCCCTCGGCCCTGGCCCCAAGTCAACAGACACTGAGGGGCAGCAGGGGGCCCACTGAGGAGGCTCTTGCAGATGTCGAGAGATGACGATGGTTTAGAAGAGGGTGGTCACCAGTGAGGAATGGATGGATATGACATTCAGGTGGCGCAGACGGGACATGGGGTCTGAGCTGTTGTTATCAGTCTCCCCTGGGACAAGGAGCTCATCTGTCAGGCTTCTGGCTCGGACACCAGCCTCTACAATAGGTGCTCAATGCTAAGGGGATGGGCTTGGGGGTGGCGGTAGGATGCCCAGGCTTGAGACTGGATGGACTGGGGGTGCCCTGCATGCAGGGTCTCAGGCTGGAGGTCCTCAAGAGATCCAGCCCAAACCCTCGGGCTGTCGCATAAAGGGAGAAGCTGGAGTCTGGGCCCTGTCGCTCTGGCTCAGGGCCGCAGCACACTAGTGGCTAGGGTCCCGTGGTCTGAGAAGCAGGGCCTGGCCACAGAGGCCAGCCCGCACTCCGCCAGCAGGAACCACGTATTCTCGGCCATCGGCGGCCCGTGAGGGTGAGAAGTCCGTCAGCTGCATGTTGCTATCCCGGACCTGGTCGTAGTCCCACAGCTGGCAGTGCCAACTCTTGCCCTGCTTGCAGAGAAGGTAGACAGCTCCTGGTAAGTCTTCCTCTGGCAGGGATGGTGGCTGGCAGGGCATGCCAGGCATGGGGTGGAACAGGCCTGACAGCTCGGGGTCCTCAGCATAGCCAGGGCTTGGCACACCCTGTACACCCAGCAGGACCCCTGTGAGGAGGGAGGGAGGCTGTGAGTGGGAGCTGAGCCCTGACGAGGTGCTGGAGCTCACTGAGCACCTTCCCCCCACAGCCCTCCTGGGTAGGCAGCCTTCAGCTCCATGTTATAGAGGTCAGCGGGGGCCAATGGATACAGTTGGGCTGGGATTTGAAGTCAGGCTGTCTGGCTCCAGAGCTGCAGGCATTTTGAGTCCTGCTTCCTACAGCCTGTCAGCACAGGGAGGTGGAGAAGAGACATGAAACATAGCAAACATTGTCACCCAGTCGTCTCCAGCTGGCCAGGAGGGGGATGCTCAGAGTGGAGGCTTCAAGGTCAAAGCGATGAGGGGGCTACACAGAGTCTTGATCTAGGCCACCTGATGCGCACAAATCTGTCCTTCTTCTAGGCAGGCGGAATGACGACAATGCCAGTCACAGCTAACACGGAGTCAGGCTACGTGCCAGGCATCGCTGTTAGAAGACTTTTTTGTGCTTTGCTTCTGAGGTGGGTACTACTGTCACCTCGATTTACAGATAGGCACATGGAAGCCTAGAGTCAGAGGCTGGAAGTGGCAGGACCGGGAGTGGAGTCCAGACTGTTTGATTAAAAAAGTCCGCACTCCGAGCTTCTTGGCGGAAACCCCGAGTGGCAGACACTGAGGCAGTTGCCGCCTGCCCAGCCCTTGCCAAGTACCTTGTGGGGAAAGGGATAACCCAGCCCTGCTCTCTTCCTTGAGGGTACTGGACAGGTGCCAGTACCAGGGTGAGAATGTGAGGAGTGGTGATGGGGGTCGTGGAGATCCAGGGTGAGGACCCAGGGATGCAAGAGCGGGGGAAACCCACCTGTGCTCACTGCCCAGTGGGCCTTGTGGCCCTTCCTTTGACATGGCTCGTGGTTGAAGTCTTCATCATATCTGGTGCTGGGGTTAAGGCCAAAGCTGCGGTATGGCCCCGGGGCCCACCCATCTCCACCTGGCCCTATTCCCTTCCTAACGTAGGATACGGGATGAGCAAGGGATGTCCAGCGACAAGGTGCTGCAGCACTCGGTCTCTGTTGGGACTGCCCAGGCCACCGCAGAGCAGCTCTGCCTGGCATCCCAGTGCCTCCTGGGCCAGCCTGCCCATGTCAGCCACTGTAGGGACAGAGCAGACACAGAATGAACGATTGCTGTGTGCCTGGCACTATGACAAGGGCTTGCTGGGATCAATGCCTCTGTACCTCACTCTGACACCAGTACCTCTTTGGTGAGCCCCACAGAGGGTAAGCTGCTTGTCCAGGGCCATACAGCAGGATGTGGCAGAGCCAGGCTGGGAACTCAGGCAGCCTGGCTCCAGAGTCTACCTGTTGTACTCTGCTCTACCGGGTGGGAAGGGAATGGAACGAGGTCCCCCCACATACCTGGCAGTGTCCCACCCAGCTTGTGACCCTTCTGCACCCAACTCACCAGAGAACATCTCTCCCTGGGCCGTGTAGCCTCTCTCCATGGCCATCTGCACGAGTCTCTGCAGGGGGGTGCCACTGGGGGGCGCCAGGAGAGTGCCTGCCATCCACAGGGCCACCAGCCCGCACCTGTGGGGGAAAGAACAAGCCCAGCCTCTCAACCTGTAAGTAACATTTTACTGGGGCCCCTCTGCCCTGGACACTGAGGTGTGGGGAACTGCTTGGCTGCCCTGTGGAGCTTCCCTCCCCTCTCCCAGGCCAGGTAGGGAGACCTGACTCTGCTTCATCGGTGAGTGGAGGGCCAAGGCCTGAGCCCAGGGCTGGAGGGCTGCAAGTGGGGTGGAAGGGTAGGAGGAGATGTCACCTGGGCTTCCAGAAGGAGTAGGTGCCAAAGTGGAGTTAGAGATGACGGACCACGTTCATTTGTCCAACTCTGTTTACTCACGTACCCAGGACCGGGACTGGTAATCGCCCCTCCACTTCCCTCCCCTTTTGGTCCTCTCCAGGCTGCCTGGGATGAGATGAACCAACTCCTCCCACCCTCCCGGGTCAATCCTCATGAAGCACAGCAAAGGCAAGGGTTTGGGTGCGCGGCCAGCAAACAGTTGGGGTTCTGGATCAGGGCACATACTGAGGGCCTTCTTGGATGAGGGAGGGCAGGTCGGCACAAAAGAGGATCCACTGCAAGTCACTTCTGAAACTGAATCAGAACCACACTTGAGTCACTTGGGAATCAGCTCTTAGAGTCCCCCACTGAGGTTTGGCTGGGAGTTGGGGTGCCAAGGGATGGTGAAGGAGAGGAACACAGGTCTGGCCGTCCTGAGGCAAGAGGGCAGCTCCTGGCGTGGTCACTTCATGCCTGCTGAGGACTTCCACTCCCCAGCCTCAGTTTCCTCATCTGCTCAGAGGGAATGACCCTTCCACCAGCTGCTCCCCACTCCTCCTCTTGGAAATTGAAGGGGTAAAAACCAGATGTGCAAAAGCTTCGCAAATTAGGAGCCAGAGTGCCTTATTTAAGAACATTTCTTGAAAGAGTGTCTCTATACCTGAACTCTGAATTTTCTCTTTTAAGCCTAATTCTCGGGCTGTTATATAAGGTGAATGTCCCTTAACTCAGTCTTGAGTAAAACCCGGTAACACACTCCAGGCCTAGAAATCACCTTGATAAAGAGCCCTTGTATGCCTGCCCAGCTCCATCCACGGGGAAGCCATTCAAGACAGTTTTGGCAATTTCAATTCATTCCTCCCCTGTCCAGGACACAGGACGGGTAGAGAGAAGCACTTATATTTCTATTCCAAGGCCAGTGAAAGGGCAAGGCTGGTGTGTGTGTGGGGGCTACTCTCCTGATGAAAGGAGATGCCATCACAGCATCCTGGTTAAAAGCATTGAGCCCCGTGGCCAGAGTTGAAATTGTGTTCTCCTCTACTAACCACTGTGGCTAAGTGACTTCACTTCTATGAGCCTCAGTTTCCTCATCTGGAATATGAGATGACAGCTCCTACCTCACAGAGTTGCTGAGAATTAAATAAGTACTTAAAAACACTTAGAACAGTGCTGGCCATATGCTAGGCATGCAATAACAAGTGTTTTCATTTGCATTAAATTTGTCTCACTATGGCTGAGGCATTTTGGGTAGATTATCATCAACTTCCTAGAAAGCTGAAAGTTTCTTATCAGTCTGGGCTAGCCATTTCTTCTCTTACCCTTAGCCCGCAATCCTTAAACTGGGTCCCGAGAGCCCCGGCCGGGTCTAGCCTCTTCCCCTCGCTCCCTGAGCTAAGCCTTCCCATGGCTACCTGGTGCCCTCAGGACAGTCACCTTCCTTCACATGCCCTCCCTGCCCGCCCCGGCTCATGAAACCCAGTATTTGCCACTTCCTCTCTCCCACTAAACATTTACAGAGCCTTAGAAAGAACCTATCTTCACTTCACTGTGGGTCTCTGCACAAGCTGCTTACTCTCACCCCATAGCAGCACCCCGGGGTCCTCCTCTCCAGGCAGGCCCCACTAACTCCCAGCCTGTGGCGGGCACGCCCTCTGGCCACTCTGGGTTTTAAGTCTGGTGGAGGAAATAGGAAACCCCAAGAAAAGATGGCAGAACCGATCTGGGGACAGGTTATTGGGAGAGACTCTAGGTGGGTGAGGTAGAGCAGGAACACCCTACCGGTGCTTGTGCAGTTTCAGGAGCCTCCTGACGTCCTCTCTGCTCCTGGGGACTGGGCAGGCCTTCTCCAAGGCCTCCTTCAGAAGGTGGCTCTTCTCCAGGCCAAAGACATGAGGGGGAGCAACCCCTGTGGCAGGGGGTGGGGGTGGCAGCGGGGGTGGGGAACAGGGGCCTGAGTGAGTGGAGGGAGAGGGTGGAAAGGCTAAGTTGGGGAGATGTGGGGGTAGGAGAGAAGTTGGAATGACGGGGGCCTGGGAGGCAAGGGTTCTTGGAAGGATTGGGGTCTCTAGGGGAGAACAGGGAGAAATCATTTTGGAGCCTATGGCATGGGACGAAGAATGGAGGAGAGAAAGATCCTCCAAAACGGGTTGGTCTCAGGGACGGAGATTCTGAAGGTTTCAGTGTTGTTCTGATATCGGGGGACTGAGCAGTAGGACTGAAAGAACCAGGGCTAAAATTTGGAACCACGGGAGCAGGGATAGGGGCTGACTCCAACCGGGAGGTTAACGGAACAGGGGTCCTTTAACCCAGAACCAGTTGCGTTGCAAAGTTTAAGGAGATTTAGGAGTTAATTTATTATCCGGGGCTAGATTTACAAACTTGGGAGTCAATTTTGGGATATGAAGGCTCAGACCTGGGGTGAGGATCCTAAAAGGTGGGTTTTAAGAGGTCCAGGTCTAAAGACTAGGTAAGGAATTAGGCTCGGTCCCTCAAAATCCAGGCCCGAGTTCGGAACCTTCGAGCTGACCTTTGAATGTGAGGTCAAGAAGTCACAAAGACCCTTGGCTGGGAAAATGTCCTAGTTGTGAAGAAGGTCCTGGAATCAGAGCGCAACAGGAAGTCTGTAGGTAAGGGAAAGCTCGGACATCGGAGGCCACCGGTAGGCGCGACTCCGCTGGAACAGAACAGGAACGAAGTCACGGTGTACCCGGCCTCCCCTTCCCGCAAAATGGCGACTACAACACACACCCTTTCCCATGTCACGCGGCCAGACTACCACGCGGGCCCGCCCCTTCGGTGATCACGTGACAAAACGCAAGGCAGTCGGGAGAGAGATGGGGCTTCTAATGAACTGCCTCCGGAAAAGGCTGCCGAGCGAGCTGTCGGGATTGGCAAAGAGGCGCAGCCTTCACAGATTGGTGCGTAGCCCCGGGCGCCGCAGAGAGGGAGGCCTTGCAGGGGATGGGCGGGGCTTTTCTGCCGAGGCGGGAACCTAAGTGCCATTTTGATTGGCAATTTCTGGGCTGAGATTGATTGGCATGTACTGGGCTGAGATTTGATTGGCAAGATCGGGCAAGGTTTACTCTGATTGGCCAAGCTACCAAATTTCCGCGTGGGGGTTGGCTTGCAGCAAGACAAAGGCGGGGCCAGGAGAGGAAGCGTTGTGATCGGCGCTCAGAAACGTAGTAGCCACTTGCCGGAGCTGCGGCTCTGTTGGTGAGTAATCTTGGGCGCAGGCTGCTTTTGGTGTCTGGCAGGCGGGGCGCCTGGTGCCCGGGTCTTCCCGTGTCTCATGTGGGGAAACTATTTTCCCGTCGCGCGAGGCCCGGTGGTCCGTCTTTCATTAACTGGCTTTTATATCCGGGTTTCTTCTCCTGGGCCGACTTTGAGCTCGTGGGCCAATGGGAATCGCCATTCAGGACGCTCCGCCTATCAAGTCTCGTAGAGCATCCTGGGATTCGTAGTAAACCTCTCGAGATTTTCCTCACCACGCGGGAGGAGAGGCAGTATTGTGCGTTCGCTTTGTTTTCTAAGCTGTACGCCCCTCTTCCTTGTTCCGTGTCTTACCTGATCTCCTCTTTGAAGGAAGATTCCTAAGCAGCCCGTTTTAAGCCCACTTTGGGATAAAGGATTTAGAGAAACCCAAGGCTGAAATTACCTTTTTTCCTCTTTCAGCCCTACCTCAGCACCTCACACCATGGCAGTTCCCGAGAGCCGCCCCAACCACACTATTTATATCAACAATCTCAATGAGAAGATCAAGAAGGATGGTGAGTTCTTGGGGGAGTCCAGAATCTAGGCTTTCCCTTACGAGCCGGTCCCTTTTCCATCCCTAGCGTAGCATCCACTTCTTCAGCCTTCTCCAGGCAAAATGTTAACACCTCGGCCTTTGCGCATGCCGCTTCCTTTGGCTTTAACACTCCTTCAGTTCATCTTACTCTGCCCATTAACCTGCTCATTGTTGCTCATCCTTCAGGGTTTTAGAGACCCCTCCTCCAGGAAGCCTTCCCTATTTCCTTTCCCCTCAAGTGCATGCGGCTCACTTCCTATAGGCCCTGGACTTGTCCCCCTCCTCCCCTCACAAGCCGTGATTGTTTTGGGCTGTCATAGGGCTCTCTCCACTGGTCTGTGAGCTCCATGAAGGCAGGAACTGGGACTGGCTTGGTCACTGTCATGATCTCAGTGATAAGCCCACAATGAAAGTGAAAGGAATGGTTACGATGCCTAACAGTGTACCGGGTGCTGATGTATGTCTTGATTACATTTATTTTCACAACCCTGCAGGTAGGAACTATTACTTCCATATCTCAGATTAGGAAACTGAGACTCAGGAATGATGTGACTTGCCCAAGGTCACACAGCAAATAAAAGTGGTTGAGATCACCGGTGTGGAATTCTACTGAACTCAGTTCTTGACATCAGATATACTTTTCCATTTTTTTTCCCAGCAATTTACCACTGTTATCGAACCTTGTTTTCTATATTTGAAAACTGGGCAAAATCCTAATGCCTTCTTTGCATGGATGTTGCAGGGATTAAATTAGCAAAGTCTCCATGCAGTACTTTTTATTGGTGCCTAGCAGTTGGGGGCTGGATAAACGTTAGTTGTAATTATTACCTCAGTAAAATTATGGGGAGAACCAAAGGAGCTCGCTGAGATTAAGCTTGAGGTTACCAGTAAACTTGCTGTTGAAAACAAAGTAAGCCGTATAAATCCCCTATATGCTTTTAAAGTATGGTGCTCAGGCAGTACTCTGTAGTGCTAGGGACACACTGGTGACTGGAACAGTCCTGGTCTTGCTTTCATGGAGCCACGAGTCCAGTGAGAATGAGGAACTACCAGACAGTGATAGCCCAGAGTAGCCAGGGCCATAACTGTGGGAGAAGCACAGGGTTAGGAGTGGGCAATGAGAAAGAGGGATTGATTGAGTTTCATAGAAAAGAAGATATTTTAGAAAAGCTTTCCAGGAAACAGTACAGTTGATTCTTGAACGACACATGGGTTAGGGGTGCCGACTCCCACGTAGTCGAAAATCCTCACATAACCTAAGTCAGCCCTCTGCATACACAGAGTCCAAACCACGGATCGAGAAGGATATTTATGTTATGTTGAGGGAGAAAAGTGTTCCTAACCTGGATCAGCATGTGCAAATGTCTAGAGATGAAAGAGTTCGGGGCATTCTGGGAAGTAGAAATAGTTTGTGTGTGTGCCTAAGGCCTAGTGGCCTTTGACTCAAGGAGAATTTTCCAATGAGCAGTGCACCAATGACTCCTGGGGCTTTGTGGGTTGAGTGAGGTGTTGGACTTCGTCCTGAGAGCATAGGGAACCAGGAAAGGAACTGAGTTAATTGTAAAAGATCTTGCCAGTTGTGGAGGGAGTGGGCCCCAAACTGGGTTCCTGGGTATGGAGGATGGGAACAACCCAGAACTGTCATCAGGAGAATTTTGGCTAATTGCTTAAAAACACCTCCGCTTTCCCTCCGTTCCTCACACCCACACGCATTTTATTCTCTCTCCTAGTATCTTTTTCACTAAGCATCTTCAGTTCAGATACCTTCTTTGCATAAGATTGGTACCGTTCCAACTGTTAAGTGGAGCAGTTTGCTAATGAGGTGTGGTGGTATTGGATTCAGAAGGGCTTGATTCCCAGCTCTACAGTGTCTTCCTAGAATGCTTAGGACACTCCTGAGCCAGCGACAAGTCATCCGAGAGCCTGTTTTTATGTTAGTAAAATTGGGACAGTTACAGTTGCTCCCTCATGGGGTGGTTGTGAGAATTTAGTGACTTTTTTTAAAAAAAACATTTAATGGTATCTATCTATTCATGCAAGCGTTTCTGGAAAAGTACGTGGTCTGGAGCCTGCACTGAACATGGGGATACTGCGGAAAACAAATACTTCTCTTCAGAGGGAGAGCTAGACAACAAGTAAACAAACATGGGGAGGTGGAAAATGCCATGAAGGAAAAGCAGAGTATGAGGGGTGACATGAGGGGGCATTTCTTTAGCTAGAGGGTGGTCAGGGAAGGAAGGCCTCTGAGGGGGAAGTGTTTCTGCTGAAACCTGGCTGGCTGGAAAGAGGCAGCCACCCAGGAGAAAGGTGGTCCTGGTAGATGGAGCAGCCGGTGCAAAGGTCCTAAGGCATGCTTGGTGTGATGGGCCTGAGAAACGGTTGGGAGGCGAGTGAAGGGAGGCGAGTGAAGTAGCGTGTGGGGAGAGATGAAGTTGGAGAAGTCAGCTAGGGCCACATCGCACAGGTCCTAGTGATGAGGAAAGAAGCGTTTGCATTTATGAAGCACTTGCTATGGTCCTTTCCTATGGGACTCGTGTTCCTCATATAGCCATCCTGCGGGGTGGGAACTGTTGCTGTTGACCTCTTAGGCATCATCACCACCATTTGAATGGTTCTTGGCTGCTTCTGTTATTGCTGGCTCTTGAGGAATTGCTGACCCATGGAATTCTGGGTACTCTGTCAGTTGGCTAATGGTTTCCCTATTGGGCTGTACTTTGCTCTGAAAAAGGAAGCGTGAGACCCGGGACGTGGTACCGAGGCCTCTAGTCACCCATGGGTCTTTTTTTACCCCACTGCAGAGCTGAAGAAATCCCTGTACGCCATCTTCTCCCAGTTTGGCCAGATCCTGGATATCCTGGTGTCACGGAGCCTGAAGATGAGGGGCCAGGCCTTTGTCATCTTCAAGGAAGTCAGCAGCGCCACCAATGCCTTGCGCTCCATGCAGGGATTCCCCTTCTACGATAAGCCTATGGTGAGCAGTTTGGACGTGGCGGGCATGCAGGTGCACGGGTGTGAAGTGCTACAGGAGACGGGATTGGCCTGGACTTCTGTCATCTGTCCCTTAAGGATGGACGTTTCTCCTGCTATTCCTCAGCACTCATTCTTCACTGTACTAGGGTGTGGGGACACACAGTGATGAAGGGAGCCCACAGCCCTGCCCTCCCAGAGCCATAGTGCTGTGAGAGAGACAAGCCTGTCACCAGATGGTAACAGGGGTCAGAGCAGGGATGCGGGAAGTGCACAGAGCTGGGTGAGGTTAGGGGAAGCACCTCACCCAAGCTGGAGGTTCGAGAAAGGCTTTCTGGGTGAGGTGAGACTTGAAATAGAAGAGTTAACTGGGGAGGAGAGGGTGAAAGAGGGTTGGGCAGAAGGACCATGTGGGTTAAGGCCCGGAGGTAACCAGGAGCGTATGTAGTTAAGGGAGAGAGTCCAGTTCATTTTCCTGGAGTGAAGGGTGGAAGGTGGTGGGGAGGGCGTGTCCAAAGTCAGGATGTCCTAAGAGGCTGGAGTTTGTCCTGAAAGTATACTTGACTCCAACGATGCTGAGGAGCCAGGGAAGGGTTTAAAAGATGCCTGTGGCTGTTGGTTAGGGTAGGTTAGAGAGGGAAGATTGAGGCTGGGTCCGTCTCCCAGGCGGGAGGGGTTGGGCCCGTCTCCCAGGCGGGAGGGGTTGGGCTGGGGCCAGGGCCAGGGCTGAGGCTGTGGGGTGGTTGCAGATGTTCGCAAGGCCAGGTGGATACCCGATGGGGCTGCAGTCTGTGAGGTAAATGGTGGCTTAAAGTCCCTGCGCTGAGCTGCAGTTCCCGCCACACTGCTGTTAAACATCTGCGGTTCTTCAGGCTTTTTCCTTCGTCCCTTAATTGGTTTTCAGTTTCGACCTGGTTGGAATGTGTTTCCGTGAACCATTTTCCTTGGGGAGGTGACAGCAAGTGTCAGTGCCTACAGGTCTCCCAGACAGGTGACCTCCATGAGGGAGGCAGGCCATGTGGAAGACAGTGGACCCCTGAGGATCAGAGCAGCCTGGAGCCCTCTCTTCTCCATTGCTTTGATTTCTGTCTTGTCTCTTCTGGGTCTGTGAGCCTGGAGTTGCCACATCTTCCAGTTACCTTTCTGGAGCAGCTAGGAATTAGCTTTTGAGATATAAAACCCATAAATCTTTTTGCGTTGACCCTCCTCCCTGCTTTTTTTCCCAAATCACTGCTTGGACCGTATCAAGTATTCAGGCGTGTATGAGTTTTGTGAGGGAGTCCTGTCAACTCTGCCTTCAAAACACCTACCTGCTGCCCACTTCTCACTCCTTGCCATTGACCTAGTCCCAGTCTTGTCGGGACTGTGGCCGCGGCCTGCCCGCCAGTTTCCCTGCTTTGACCCCTGCTCCCCACAGGCTGTTGGCGCTCCTCGCGAGACATTCCCCTGCTTACAACATTCCACAGTTCCTGGCTTTCTCAGGAAAAGACAAAGTCCTTCCCACAGTCCCCAGGGTCCCCTGTTGGCCTCTGTGACCTTGTCTCCTCCCCCGCATCCACAATGGCCTCCTTGCTGCTCCTTGAACACACGGTAGCTCTTTGATGGCTGTTTCCTTAGCTAGAACGCTCTTTCCCTGGGTGTCACGAAAGCCTCCCTCCCTCCCCGCTCTGTGTCTCTGCACCAGTGTCACTTCACCGAGGCCCTTCCTGGCCCTCCTATCTGAAAATTTCAGTTCTTAATACTTCTGCAGTTCACTTTTTAATCTTTATTTTCTCTTTCCCACTGAAGGAGCTCCACGAGGGTAGGGCTTTTGTGTGGTTGCTCTTTGCTGTCCCTCTAGAGCAAGCAGAGGGTCTGTAAACAGCCGAGTGAATGAGATTTTAGCTTTGGGTACTAGGTGCTGTTCTAAACATGGCGGGGGGTGACTATAAACCCCCTGCAGAGTGCTCCTGTCCCAGCCTTGTCATGTGGGGCTTTCACTTTTGGCTTGATGCTCAGGGCTGTTCCCATCCTCCCTTCAGAATCTCAAGAACCCACTAACTGAGCATTAAGTACGTATCAAGTACTGTTCAGAGCACTTGGACTCATATAATTCTCACAGTTATTCTTTGAAGTGGGAAATACACAATCTCATTTTACAGATGAGAATGTTGAGGCCCAGTGGTTTCTATAACGTTACTCACTGAGCTCCTGGTAAGATGTTTTTGCACTCAGGCGATTTGGCTCCAGAGTCCACTCCCTTAATCCTTCTATCTGTCGGCAGCGCATCCAGTACGCCAAGACTGACTCGGATATTATTGCCAAGATGAAAGGCACTTTTGTGGAGCGGGACCGCAAGCGAGAGAAGAGGAAGCCCAAGAGCCAGGAGACCCCAGCTGCCAAGAAGGCTGTGCAGGGCGGGGCTGCCGCCCCTGTGGTCGGGGCTGTCCCGGGGCCTGTCCCGGTAAGCTGGGCCATCTTATCACTAGGTCTTCCTCTGCCCCCACGCATGGTTTGGGGCAGGGTGGGGAGGGGTCTCTGCTTGAGGATTCATCCCCCACCACGCCACACACCCACCATTTCCTTAGAGAGATTGTACGCCTATCTCTGGATGATGGTCTCTCCACCCAGAAATGCCTGTCCCTGGCTGCCAGTCTCTTTCCTTAAGGTCTTTCTTTCTCTGTGTCTCAAGTCTCGTGGTTTCTCTCCTTGACTTTGATTTTGCCATCTGTGCAGAAAATCCAGAGGAAGTTACTAATCAACAGTTAGGATTAATAAATGAATTTAATTTAGCAAGGTTGCTGGATTAAAAGGACAGTATGGAAAAAAGTCAGGTCTATTTCTGTATGGTAGTTACACACAAGTAGACTTCAAAATGAAAAATAGGTCTGAGGAGTCAATCAAAAGTTGTGCAACCCTCTGAAACTACAGATCACTGCTGAGAGAAATTGGGGACGGCCTCAGCAGATGGGTAGGATGTCTCCTTACTGTTCAGGTGTCAGTTCTTAACAGAATGGTCTAAGAGTCAACACAATCCCAATCAAAATCTCAACAAGAATTTTTGGGGACACCGACAGCCTGTTTTTAAAGGCGGAAAGGCAAAGCGGGACGAGCGAGAATAAAGCTGGGTGCCTGCTGTCAGAGGGCAGAGTGGTGTGGTATTGGCATAATGGTAGGCAGATGGATGGGCCAGTGGGGCAGAGTGGAGTCCGGAAACAGATCCACACTTGTGTGGTTCCGCACTGTCTTATGGAGATACTGCTGTAGGCCATTGGCGAAAGCATTTTGTTTCTTGGTAAGTGATGCTAAACCAATTAGATGCCCGTAAAGGAAAAAATTAGCTCTACCTCAACTATGTATAAGTTAATTTGGGAGGAATCATACATCTGAACGTGACAGCTAAAACAATAAAGGTTCTGGAAGAAAACAGGAAAATGTCTTCATGACCTTGGTGAGGGCATGAAAAGTGGGAACATCCTGTTTTCTAAACAGGATACAGAAAGCACAAAGTACGAAAGGAAAGATGGATGAATTGTACCCACTCTTAGGTCTCCAAGTCTCTGTGTGGGCTTTTCTGGTCGGTCACAGTGTATTTGTCCTACATCCACTGATGCCAACTCACAGTGTCTGGCATTGACGATGATGTCTCGGTTGCTGTCCAGCTTCCCCGCTCTTACCCTAAACTTTGACTCTTCTGGTGTCTGGCAGCCCTGTCCCCTCGGTGCTGTGTGCCATCGAGCTGTTTTTCTCTCCCCCTTACTGCCACCCCTCCCATTTCATTTTGCACCTGCCCTGACCATCCTTGTTCATCTCTACCTCACTGTAGGTCTCTGGGTCTGTTTCTTTTGCTTTTTCTTAAAGTTTATTTTTATAAGTGAAAATACAGTGTGCTCATTATAGTGTTTATTTCCACCCCTCTTAGTTAACAATTTTAGGTAATGTTTTGAAAATTTACCAGTCTTTTTTTGTTGTTCACGTGTCTATAACCAAAATTATATTATACTGACTGATTTTTATATATTAAGAAAATATTTATTTACTTTTATGATTTGATGTCCACCTTTACCATGGATCTGTTTTGCTTCATTTGTCTCTCTTGGGTGTCCTTTGTCTCTTTGGGTGCCTTTTTCACCTTTTTCCATGCCCGGGTCTTTTCTTTCTGTCTCTCACACCCTGGGTTTTTTCTAACAACTCTGTCTCCTCTGCGCCTCCTGCCGAGACCGCAAGCGCATCTCCTCCCACCTGCTGGCCGCCAGCTCAGTCCAGCTGATGCTCTCTCTGCAGGGCATGCCGCCGATGACTCAGGCACCCCGCATCATGCACCACATCCCGGGCCAGCCTCCCTACATGCCGCCCCCCGGCATGATCCCGCCTCCAGGCCTTGCACCTGGCCAGATCCCACCAGGAGCCATGCCTCCACAGCAGCTTATGCCGGGCCAGATGCCACCTGCCCAGCCTGTAAGTGTCTGGTCCTCCCGGGGTCTTGTATAAATAGTGAGAATGTGGGACTTGAAGGGCAGCAGTAGAGGCACTGTTAGGTTGAGTGGTCTGAGCAGGCCTCCCTGAGGAGGTGCCTCACCACAGTGAGGAGGAGGCCCTGGGGCAGCGAGGGATTGGCATGTGTGTTGGAGAAGCTTTGGGAGGTCAGGGTGAGGCTGGAGCGGTGGCCAGCACCTCGGTTCATTCAGCGACCTGCCAAGCAGTGTCTTCTTGTGGCTCAGTCTAGAGGGCACAGAGTGGGGGGACAGGCTGTGACACACAGGGGCTGTTGGGTGAACGGCTAGAAGGGATTCAGGTTGGGTTATGGGTGGAGAGCAGAGGGCAGCGGGTCCCCCACTAGACTCATGGGCTCCCGTCTCTCCCTGCAGCTTTCAGAAAACCCGCCAAATCACATCTTGTTCCTCACCAACCTGCCGGAGGAGACCAACGAACTCATGCTGTCCATGCTTTTCAACCAGTAAGTGGGGCCTGTGGCCGGGCGGGGACTGGAGGGTGATGGCCAGGAGGTGGCACCATGGGGATAGGCCTCAGAATTCAGCACGTTGAAATGGTGAGTGGGAGGTGGGGAGCTTTGATCCCCCATGCCCTGCTGATGGGATGTAGACAGCAGCTCCCATTACAGAGGGTAACCAGTCATTGTTCAGTGACATCAGCGGTTGTGCACTCACCTGATGGCTCTGCTTCTGATTGTGTAGCCTAAAGAAATTCTTAATATGAGTCCCAAGGGAGTGTCGACGGGCCATTGCTCGCAGTGGTCTTGGTGGGGAGTCTGTGGCAGCCTGGGCAAAGGGAGGGGTCAAACAGTGCTTGTAGTGGCGTGCTGTGCGTTGGTTAGAAGGGAGAGAGTGCGGGGGATGGTTCTTTGTAATAGTGCCGAGAGGAAATTTTGAGGTACTGGATAAAATAGAAACAATGCCACGTGTATACCATGTCTACAAAACAAAACAATACACATTTCGTAAGACGACTGATGGAGAAAAAGTAGGCCAGTCAACACGAGGCTGGTTGCCTAATGGGGAAGGAAGTAGGGAATGAGAGAGGGAAATAAAGAAACAATTCTTAAAAGTCAGGGTAGTGGTTATTTCTGGAGTGGAGGTGGGTGGGTTATGATCGGGGAAGGAGGTGAGGGGGCCGAGTTCTGTTTCTTCCTCTGGGTTATGGTTGCATAGGTGTTCATGTTAGAATTTCTCATTGGATGATATGTTTACACTGTGTGCACTTGTTTACGTTAGGGTTTTTCAACTTGCCACTACGCACATTTTGGGCCCAGTAATTCTTTGTTATTGAGGTCGTCCCACCAGATGCCAGAATGTTAGGGAGACGTGCCAGTTCCGGATCCCTGAGGTCTGTCCCCTTCTCCTAGGTTCCCTGGCTTCAAGGAGGTCCGGCTGGTCCCTGGGCGGCATGATATCGCCTTCGTGGAATTTGACAATGAGGTGCAGGCAGGGGCTGCTCGTGATGCCCTGCAGGGCTTCAAGATCACCCAGAACAATGCCATGAAGATCTCCTTTGCCAAGAAGTAGCGCCTTTTCCCCATGCCTGCCCCTGCCCCCTGTTTGGGGGCCTCCCCTCTTCCCCTTGGCTCAGCCCCCTGAAGGTAAGTCCCCCTCGGGGGCCTTCTTGGAGCTGCGTGTGTGAGTGAGTGGTCACACAGCATTGTACCCAGAGTCTGTCCCCAGACATTGCACCTGGCGCTGTTAGGTTGGAATTAAAGTGTTTTTTTGATGTTTGGTTTTCACAGACATATGTCGTTTTTATTTTGTTGTCCGTGTTCCCTTTTCTGCATTTAAGAAGAGTCTGAATTTTTGGACCTCTCAGCATGTGGAGTTTGCAACCTTGGGAAAACACAAAGAGTATGAACTAATATTGTCCAAGCTGAAGTCACCTGCACTATTTTGGCAGATTTCAGTGTTGTCTCAGTCAGCATTCAGTGCAGGAAATCGAGGCCAAGACTGCCTTGTACCATTGGGCAGGTTCTGTACTGCACAAGGATGCCATCTTTAATGGTGCACCGTTCACTCTGTAGACTTGTGTGTTTATTCCAATAACTTTCTAATGTGATAGAGTGTCAAGGAAGAGATTTTTCTTTTCCTTTTTCTAATCTTTGCAAAAGTGCCTCCTATTGTAGCAACAGCCCCACGGCAATCACTCTAGGTACTTCGGGAAGAAAAAGAAGGGGATTGGGTGCTCATGAAATCATTGGGTTTGAAACACTTGAGTTTAAATTCGCAACCCCTGATTGAGCTGCAGTCTAGAGAGGAAGATGCCCCTGCTAACAGGAGGCCCGAATTGACCTGATCTCATGGGGGAAGCTACTGACCAGATGCTGGTACAAAGAGTGTGGCCATTGCATACACCGCGGACCTCCCTTGCTGGCCATCTGCCAGCCAGAAGCCTTGCGGGTGGCTGAACCAAATTCTTCGGTGCTCGCAGCTGCAAAGGAGGCTGGGAAATGTAGTTTCTGGCTGGACAGTCATATTTCCAGGCTGAAGCTATTGATGAGGGGAGATCGAATGGGGGACCTTCCTTAGCTGTCTGTCACACACCTGATCTTGAAAATTTTAAATTGACTCAAAAAAATATTGCTTAAAATGCTTCCTCATACCACATACAGTGGGAAAATGAGGTCATTTGCCAGAAGTAGAACATTAACTACAAAAATAAATACAATAAGACATGTTAAATTTTCTGGATATTCTTTTCTTGCCAAGGATCTAACGCCCAAGGCTGCCCCTGCTCTGCTCTTTCTGTTAAAGAGGAACATCACTGAAGTGGTGAGACTTGTAGCGCCAAATGCAGACTTTTCTCCTTGTAGGAGCTGAAGGATTGGAAGGAGAAAGGGGGCTGCCAGCTTCACGAAAAGACAATTACCACAGATGGCAAATGAAAACATCTCGTCTACCACACTGGCAGTCACAGGTTCTGTGGTCAGCAGATCCTGGTATTTGCCAACTGCCTAGGGGACTCCCTAGCTGTTCCCTCGCCCACTCTTTTTCTTTAGTTTCAAGTATACAGTACACTGGTTAGAGTCATTTTCTTGCTGTGTAAAGAGGAATCTTTCTATGTTAATACTATATTGTTTGTACTCTGTGATATATTGTTTGTACTGGCTACCCCCGCACCCCCACCCCAGGCACTTAGCAAACACAGTAAATTCAGCAGATACTTGCTGAGTACCTATTATGTACTAAATACTGTTCCTGGTAAAGGATATTCAGTGGTGAAAAAAATAGACACACTATTTCAAATACTGTATTCTGATATAAGCAAAATATGTCATGGAGTGATGGGAGTGGGGCTGAGGAACAGTAACTGGGTGGCCCAGGAAAGCCCCCTCGGAGGAGGTGACGTGACATTCACGTAGAGCTGTCTGACGCTCCCATGGAACCTGGAGCTGGGTGTTAGGTATGTAGAGATGGCTTAGGTCCAGTGGCCCCTAGTGGATTCCCCACCCCAAGCCTTTGTGAATTCATCCTCTTCCTCCTCGCTACCAAAAAAAAAAAAAAAAGTTGGGACTTGCCATCCCAGAGGTGAGAATGCCTGGGGAAAGAGGTAGAGGCTCAGGAGAATGATCTCAGCAAGTGGATTTCTATTTGAAGCACAGTTTTAGAAGTGAAACTTGTATTCGAATTCTGTACTTTCTCATTCTGATCTTGGGCAAGTGAACTCCCAGCTCAGTATGGGCCTGGAGCCAAATCCAGCCTTGTCATTTCCTGGCCCTGTAACCTTGGACAAGTTCCTTAAGGCTCTATGCTTCCATATCCATTTGAATTAATAAAACATAAAACGGTTAAGGTTCTATAAATAACTTTTAGCTTTTATTATCCTTATTTTACAAATGAGAAAGGTGAGGCTCCAAGAGGAGAAAAAGCTTAGGCCAGGTCACTCAGGAAGTGGCTGGTGAGGATTAAGGGTGGTGAAGAAGGCGTTGCTTAGCCTAAGGCCCCACATGTAACATTCGCTTGCACTTGAGAGCTGGGGCTGTTTCTGGCGATCAAAGGGCCGTCTGTTCTGCCCTTCAGCACAGGAAATTCCAAGGTGGTTTTCCATACTGGCTTCTCTGATTCTGTCCCTGGAGGGGACAGCAGAGAGGCCCAGGTACTCAAGCAGACTCAGGAGAAGATGGAATTGAATATCTCTGCCTGCCTGTCCGGGCCTCTCTGATTGTTGAGGGGGTAGCTGTCACTTGGAGTGGCCTGGGCTGCTTTGGGTCTATCTGATTATTTCTTTGGGCGGGCAGCCCTCACCCTGCCTTTGAAATGGTTCTGGCTGGGTAGCAGTCTCTAGGTGGTGTGGACGAAATTTATGACTGGTTTAGGGCGGGGACAAGACCCAGAACACAGGTTTTCTTGTACTGCTGGAGAGGGCAGGAGGAGGTTCGAGACCCCATTCTCCCCTTGGTCACTCTCATAGCCCATGATGGCTTGGTCCAGGGTGTTCCTCGGTGTCCTCATCTTGCTGTCTGCCTTCCCAGGATGTAGTGTTGGGGGCCGCCCCATGCCCAAACTGGCTGAACGGAAGCTGTGTGCTGATGAGGAATGCAGCTGTAAGAGCGGGGGAGGGGGCGGGGGGCTTGGGTTGCCAGCCTGTGTGGAGGGTGCTGTCATTCCTTTCTGTTCCTTCCCCAGACCCCATCTCCATGGCTGTGGCCCTTCAGGACTACGTGGCCCCTGACTGCCGTTTCCTGACCATACACAGGGGCCAAGTTGTGTATGTCTTCTCAAAGCTGAAGGGCCGAGGGCGGCTCTTCTGGGGAGGCAGCGTGAGTTTTGAGAAGAGGAATGGGTATGGGGCCAGGGTGGGAGTGCGCCCTAATTTTTCACATAAAGGAAACATTTGAGGGGGTGGACCGGAAGCTATCGTGATCTATTTTCACTTTGTTTAGCAATTATAGGGCACCTCCTATGGTGCCAAATTCTGTTCTAGACTCTGAAGATACAACAGCGAATAATCCTTTATTTTAATGGAAGGAGACAAGCCATCAAAAATCAGCAAATGGGTGCTGTTTTGAAAATTAACATACATAGAATGACTTGGTAACTACATCAGATGGTCAGGGAGGCGATTTTAAGCTGAGATGGGAGTGACAAGGATGGAGCTAGCCATGCGGAGATCAGCGAGAAGAGCTAATGCAAAGGTCTTCAGCAGGCTGGGGTTTGCCATCTTCCAAGACCCTGGCTTTTAAACCCTTTTCCTCAGGTTCAGGGAGATTACTATGGAGACCTGGCTGCTCGCCTGGGCTACTTCCCCAGTAGCATTGTACGTGAGGACCAGACTCTGAAACCTGGCAAAGTCGATGTGAAGACAGATGTGAGTGTCTTGGTGGCTGGCAGGGATCTGGAGGGAGGATCCTTGGGTTGTGATGATGGGCAGAGATACTCCTACCCTTTGCTCCCCGGCAGCCTCCTTGTGTGCACTGGGACAAGTTTCCTGCCTCAGTTTTCTCGTCTGCAAAATAGGGAGTGATTTCTAAGTCCCAGTCTAGTTGAGAAATGCAAAGATTAGAGGGCTCTGGGCTATTTTGCATAGCACTTGTGTGGCCAAACCTGGCCCCTGCTGCTACAGCCTTTGCTAAAACCACTGGTCTGACCCGCTGGTTTTGTCCTCACTGTTTCTCTTTTCCAGAAATGGGATTTCTACTGCCAGTGAGCTTAGCCTACTGCTGTCCCTGCTGTTTTTCTCTCCCTGGCTTTATGCAAATACATCAGCCAAGTGCAAACTACCGGTCTCTGTGGTTTTTGTGGTGAACTGTAAAAGGAAATGGGTCCCCAGGTTCCCAAATCTAGCCAATCAACCCGCTGACTGCAGTAACGCCAATGGTTGCTAGGCAGAATTTCACTGACTAAAAGCCCTTTTCCCTGAACTGGGTATTGGAGGTGGGCTTCTAATCTTAGATATCGCACAGATGCAAATGAGAAGACGGAATAATCTAAACAGCTCAATTAGGTGATTGTGGCGTCCTCCAGACCTGGGGTCCCCAGACCCTGGGCCATGGACCTGTTTGTGGCCTGTCAGGAACCCGGCCACACAGCAGGAGGTGAGTGGCTGGCTGGTGAGCAAGCAGAGCTTCATCTGTATTTGCAGCCACTCCCCACTGCTAGCTAGCATCATCGCTGCCTCAGCTCCACCTCAGATCATCCATCAGGCATTAGATTCTGATAGGAGCACCAGTCCCTGGTGCCAAAAAGATTGGGGACCACTGCTCTAGACCTAAGGGAGAGAATGGAACTATTGAGAATGGGCCAGTCAGATGAGGAAAACATAAATCACAGAGCAGAGGGTTTTTGGAAGATTATCTGAAAAGGAAGGTGGGAGGTTAACCCGCCCCCACCCCCGCCAGCCCCAATTTTTTATCGTTCCTGCCTTTGAGGTCAGAAGTCGCACTCGCCAGTTAAAGAGCCGCCCCTCATTCAGGCTCACCTCTGTTACTCCTACCCGTAAGCCCTTCTTTGCATCGTATCCCCGCCTCCAAGTCCGCTCCTAATCCAATGTGGACTCTCGACTCTGCTCGGACTTCTGACCAAATCCGTTTCTCCGCTCGGCTAAGCACCTCTGCACCGCCCCTTCCCACTTGCTCCACCAATCGCCCGTCTGGTTCCCGCCCCTTTCAATCCGTCTTCTCTCACGCCGCCAATCCACACCTTTTGTCCCGCCCCCTGGCCGCCGAGTCCTCCAATCCCCGCCTTTGGGAAGTGTGGCCTGGTATCCCGCGGCTCTAGCGGGTCGCGCCGGAGGGGGAGGTGGAGGCGGAAGTGGCGGCGCCGGCCCGGGAGTAGGAAGGAGCTGGGGCTGCAGCCGGAGTAGAGCGGCTGCCAGCCGAGGAGCAGGCGCGGCCGCGGCGCCATATTGCGGCCCTAAGCGGCCGCGACCGAGTCATGGCCGAAACCTACGGTGAGGGTGGTGGGCCGACGCTGGGGTCTGGGGTCTGGGGTCTGGCCCGGGGAGGATGCGGCCTGTGGGAATGGGGCGGGGCTTTATATATTAGGGGGCGGGGTCTGGTATTGGGGGCAGGGCCTATTGGATGCTGGGAGGGGTTAGTGGGTCTGAGGCTGAGCTTAATCGATTTGGGCGGAGCTTGAGGGTCTGGTTGTAGGTTTAATAGATTTCGGGCGGGATTTGAGGGAACCAGCCATGATGGATAAGGTAGATATTGAGGGAGAGGTTGGTCCTTAATGTGTCAGGCGGAACCTGCGTAGATGAGGCTGGACTGTGTGAATGGCAGAGGTCGAGTTTAATGGACTATGGGATTCCTGAAGGGATGCTGTGGACCCTGGGATTGCTTTGGCTTGAGAGGTCTAGCGTGGGGTTCGGGGTGAGTTGGGGGTACAATTAGGGGTGGGACTAGTGGCAAGGGGTGGGGCTTAAGCTTGAGAATAGGGGCAGGGCCTTGGACAGAGGGAGGGAAGGAGGGACTTAGGTGGTGGGAGGACTGAGTTCAGTAGAAAGAACACTGGTTTAGGTGTCAGAGGGAGCTGCATTCATTGAACAAATAGAAAAAAGCATAGAGCAGTGGTCCCCAACCTTTTTGGCACCAGGGACCGGTGCTCCTGTGAGAATCTAATGCCTGATGAGCTGAGGTGGAGCTGAGGTGGTGATGCTAGTGCTGGGGAACGGCTACAAATATAGATGAAGCTTTGCTTGCTCGCTGTTGCTCACCTCCTGCTGTGTGGCCTGCTTCCTAACAGGCCCTGGACTGGTACAGGCCACAGACAGGTCCACGGCCCCAGGGGGTTGGGGACCCCTGGTATAGGGAACAAGGCAAAGACCCTGAGGTGGGAACCAGCTTGTCATCTTCAGGGAATAGTCTGAAAGCCAGAGGCTGGAGTAGAGTCAGTGGGTCAGAGAGTGGTAGGAAGTGAAGTCGTGAGGGGCAAGGGCAAGATTGTAGTCCTTGATAAAGTGACTCTCAAAAAGCCTTAGCAATGTAATAGCTAAGATCTTGGACTCTGGAGCCAGTAGGCCTGAATTTGAATCCCAGCTCTGCCTAGCTAGGGCCTTGGGCAAGTCATTTAACCTTTCTGGCTTCAATTTCCTCATCTGGAAAACGGGGATAATTATTAGTATACCTCCCTCGTCAAGTTTTTCTAAGGATTAAGTGAGCTATTGATGTAAGTAAAGAAATTTAGAACTGTCTCTGGTACATGGTAAGCCTTATATAAGAATTACCTGTTACTGTTACCCATTGCTCTGTTTCTGCCTGTGTCTTTCTCTCCTTATAACCGTGATGGCATCTCTGTTTTCCATATTTTCCCCTGTATCTTTCTCTCCATATGGGTTTTCCTGATTTTGGCTCCATCTGTTCAGACTTCCTCTTCAAATTCCTGGTGATTGGAAGTGCAGGAACTGGCAAATCATGTCTCCTTCATCAGTTCATTGAAAATAAATGTGAGTGTCTGAGAGTGGTCCTGGGAGCACCAAATGGTGGGCACAGGCATGGCGTGGGCAAGTGGGCAGCAGGTGGGGTGGGCAGGGGTAGGGCTCGCCACAGGAATAACTCCAGTGCTGGCAGCCTGGTCCTCGCTTTGGTATATGCGCTTCACTAGGTCCTTCTTGAGCCTCAGTCGCCGCAGCAATGAGAATGGGTTTGTACAGGCTGAGGAGGCCTTGGAGGACAGGGAATCCTCTGAGTCCTGCACTGCCTCTTCTCGCCCTCCCACTTCAGTCAAACAGGACTCCAACCACACGATCGGCGTGGAGTTCGGATCTCGGGTAGTCAACGTGGGTGGGAAGACTGTGAAACTACAGATTTGGGACACAGCTGGCCAGGAGCGGTTTCGGTAGGTGGGCTGGGCTCCCATGGAGAGAGAGAGTCGGGGGAGGAGAGAGGAGAGAAAATGGGAGAGAGGTGTGCAGAGTCACTTGGAGACACCATGATAGGAGCAAGGAGACACTGAGAGGGCAGGCAAGGCAGAGGGAGAGGGACAGAGACTGCGAGTAGCAGATACATAACAGCCAAAAAAGAAGGAGTCTTGGAGAGAGGATGACAGAGACAGTGAGAAAAAAGGAGAGAGAAAGAAGCATTGTGAAGAGTGAGAGACCCATATGGCTGGAAGGATGGAAACTTGTGCCCAGGAAAAGACCAGGCCTGGAGAAAAAGACACGGTTGAGGTGGGCGAGGGTGCGGGTGTGAGGGGGTAGAGAGGTAAAGAGAGTGACTAAAACAGAAAGGGAAAAGGACACTTGAAAGAGATACACTCAGAGAGGGAGAGAGAAAGAGGCGCATGAGAAAGAAGAAGAGAAAGATAAAGGAAATGAGACAGAACAGAGACAGAGGGTGAGTGGGACAGGTGTAGCCAGAGAGATTGAGAAATACCTCTGTGTTGCGGAGGGAGAGAGAAACGCGTAGGGCTCAGCTCACAGTATGTTTTCAGGAAATGTCTGCAGAAGGGTGATGGACACATAGAAATCCTGAGTCTGAGAAACAGAGAAACAGAAAATCCAGTCCATGGAGAAGTGCGGTCCCTGGGCAGCACTTAGTAGCTGCTAAGTTAATTCTTGTGTGTTAGTTCACTGTGTGAGGCACATAGAGACCAGAGACAGAGAGGGTGAAAGAGAAGCAGGTGTATGACATGAATTGGATTTGCAGTAAGTGCTTAATAAATGCTTGGTTGGAATGATTGCGTGAGTTCCACAGGGAGCCAGACTGGTGACACAGGGAGTTAGTTGCAGACAGTTGGCCACACTGGGAAGGGGGCTTCCTCCCAGATACAGCAGGAAAGGAATAGCGGATATAATTGCATAGCACTTGGCCAAGACTGGGCAAAGGGGAGATGACAGAAAATGTTGATGAATGGATGGAAGGAAATGTAAGTGAGGATGGGAGAGCCAGAGCCAGACAGAGAGAAATAGAAATTTAAAGACACACCCATGAGGGAGGGAGACAGAAAGACACAGACCAATGAAGAGATACAGAAAGACAGGGACACAAAGACAGGGGGAGACTCAGACAGAGGCAGACAGACAAACAGCTAAGAGAGGCAGAGATTGAGGGAGACAGAGACTGCGAGACAGAAATCGTAGCGAGATCAGACCATGCCAGGTTTTGGAGGATGGGCCAGCAGCGAAGGGGGGCCTCCGAACCACCAGTCTTTCTCCGCAGAGGGGGGCAGTCACAGGGCAGACCCCAGCCTCGGGGGTGACTGGGTCCCCCTGGCCCCACAGGTCGGTGACGCGGAGTTACTACCGAGGGGCGGCTGGAGCCCTGCTGGTGTACGACATCACCAGGTGGGTGTGCGGAATGGGTGGGGTGGGGCCTGGGCGCCCCTCTCCTTTGCCCACCTCCGTTCTTCTTTCTTCACAGCCGGGAGACTTACAACTCACTGGCTGCCTGGCTGACGGACGCCCGCACGCTGGCCAGCCCCAACATCGTAGTCATCCTCTGTGGCAACAAGAAGGACCTGGACCCTGAGCGTGAGGTCACTTTCCTGGAGGCCTCCCGCTTTGCCCAGGAGAACGGTGAGGGTCGTGCAGTGGACTGTGTGGTGGGCCGGCGGAGATGGGGAGCCGTCCCCCAGGGCCATGGGTCTCTAAGGCTGTGCCCTGCAGGGGAATGTCGACGTTTAGAGGTTGGGGTTCAAATTCGAGTGTGGCCACATGTGCACCGTGTGACCACTCTGGTCCTCAGTTTCTTCGCCTAGAGAGTGGGGGTCACAATGTTTCTGTCGTACGTCCTGCGTGATGGTTAAGGGAGATGGTCCATGGGAAGCCCCAGCACCACCTGGATGGGTACTTGATAATGTTGGCTGCTAAGAAGGTTCAACCACCATAGGGAGGGAACAGAGTATCAGTGTAAGGTGGAGGCTGCAAATTCCGATGGCCCCAGGGAACAGGCTCGTTTTGTGAATAAATGTGATAAGACAGGGTAGACCTCACATTAGTAGGCACTGGCATTAGGGGAGTGGACAAGACTGACAGCCATGTCAGAAGGTATGCAAGGACAAACACGTTTAAAAACATCGTGTTGGCCAAACATCTGCTGGCTTCCAGTTTGTAACCTCCAGGCTTAGAGGAGGTTTTGCCATCAGAAGGATGTGGGTTTCAGTCCTGGCTCTTGATTTACTGTGAAGCCTTGTCACATGACCGATGGGTGGACTGTGGTGGATCTAGACCTTGCTAGATGGTGCTGGGGCCACAGTGATGAAGACTTGTCCTGAGCCTAGCTTTCATGGGCTCACAGCCCAGAGGGGTCAGGGTTGGGCTAGGGGTGGCACAGGGGGTTGGGAGAGCCCAGAAAAGGCACCTGACCCATCCTAGAAGGTCAGGAAGGACTTTCTGGAGGAGATGTGTGAGCCGAGCTCTGAAAGAAGAGCTAAGTGGGCACCTGGGGAGGAGAGCATTCATGACAGGGAAACGACCAGGAGTGAGGGCAAAGGTGGCACATTGGAGGAACAGAATGAGAAGCAGCCAGGCAGGGTCAGAGTGGGAGATGGGGACTGGCCGAGGCCCTGACCTCCTGAGCGTCTGCCCTCAGAGCTAATGTTCCTGGAAACTAGCGCTCTCACTGGGGAGAACGTGGAGGAGGCTTTCCTGAAGTGTGCCCGCACCATCTTGAACAAGATCGATTCAGGTAAGGTCCCGACCAACCGGAATGGGAGTGGAAGGCAAGGCCCAGCTGTCTCCAAGGGACCAATCCTGACCTCTCCCCTCCCCGGCAGGCGAGCTCGACCCTGAGAGGATGGGCTCAGGCATTCAATATGGTGACGCTTCCCTCCGCCAGCTGCGGCAGCCTCGGAGTGCCCAGGCTGTGGCCCCTCAGCCCTGTGGCTGCTGAGACCTGCAGTGCCAGGTGGGATACTGGGGACTCAAAGACTGCAAGGGTGGTCTCCTGATAAGGGGAAGTACAGACCAGAGACAGAAAAGGAGAGATGACTAAAGCCATGGGGAGAAAGATGCAGAACCACTCGAGTTAGAGTAGCCATCTTTCCGGCCGCAGCGAAGTCCTTTCCATCCCACTGCCAGCTCTCTGCCCTGGATCTCCGACCCTCCCATTCATGATTCATCAAATATTTACCTAGCGTCTGCTGTGTGCCGGGCCCTGTTCAAGTCACTGGTGAAACACACAAATCCCTGCCCTCATGGAGCAGACAATCAACAAGATATATAAGAAAATTATGTATTAGGGAAATAAGAGCTATAGAAAAATAAGGCTAGGCGAGGAGGGGTGGAGAGGTGGAGGAGTGGAATTTTAAACAGGATGGTGAGGCAAGGCCTCACTGAGAAGGTGACATTCGAGCATGGTATGTGCAGGCTATGGGAGTGGAGGGCAGCAGATCAGGGCCCGGTGGGCCATGGGGCAGACTCTGGGTTATACCCTGGGTTGAGGGTCATAGGAGGGCTCTAAGCAAGAGGATGAGGTCTGATTCAGATGTTTACAGAGTCTCTCTGACTTCATATGGGGCTAGGAGGTGGCTATGAGGGATAGGGGTAGTTGCTGGGAGACCAGTGAGGAGGTTACTGCAAAGTCAAAGTCAAAGACAGTGGTGGACAAAACCGTGGTGAAGGCAGAGGAGGAGTTGAAAAGTGGGTAGGTTCTATATCCTCCCTGGTTTCTGTCTCTAGTCACATCTCCCCTTGATGTAGCCACTGGGTCTTTCTAAAGCACAAATTGGATCCCGTCCCTCCCCTGTTTAAAACTATTCTTGGCTCCCAGGGTCCATAGGACGCAGCTGACGCACCTCAGCCTGGTGCTGGACTCTTCTGGGTCCGGCCCCGGCCAGCCTCACCTGCCTCAGCTTTCATCTCCCCCCACCTCTCAGGCTGCTGCAGCCACACTGAAGTTCTGTCTGTTTCTTTGAGTCTTTGCACATGCTGTTCCCTCTGCCAGGAACACCGTTCTTTCCCTCTCTTCCCTGGTAGCCTCCTCCTCTTCCTTTGGGAAGCCTTGTTTGTTCCAAACTCCTGGACAGGCTTGCAAGATACTACAGGATTTGGTCCCGTCCCCACCTCCCTGGGGGCGTGAATGTCTTCCCAGTTCTTTTCCCCTCTGTGCCTCATGCTCCCTCCCCTCTAGCTACTGGCAACTCTGGGGCAGCTGTGGGGCAAGGGGGTTAGACTTTGGATATACTTTGAAGGCAGAGTCAACATGATTTCCTGATGAATGGATGTGGAAATTGAGAGAGAGGAGTCCCGGGTGAGTTCTTTGGGTGTTGCTCTTTTTTCTTTCCAGGTCTTTCTATCTGCTGTGCTTTGGCTGGGTGTGCCTGTCCTCCTGCTTCCTTTCTTACACCAACTCCCACTCATCATCTGGTCTCTGGTAACAGGACTTTTCCTGCAGGAACCTTTATCCCAGGCAGGGTCACTCCCTCTTGCTAGGTGGTCTCAGAACTGCCTCCTCTTTTTCTAAAGTGCTCAACTCTGTACACTGGTTATTATTTGCCCAGTGTTTGATTTCCCCATCTGAGAAGGAAAGGAGGTGACAGATTACAGACATTAGAGCCAGGCTGCCTGCGTTTAAATTCCACCTCTGTCACTAGGTGACACTGCATTTAAATTCCACCTCTGTCATTAGCTAGGTGACTCTGGGCAAATTCTTTAACCTTTCTGGGCCTTGGTTTCTTCAATAATAGTACCTGCCTTATGTGGATGTTGAGAAGATAAAGAATTAATTCGTGTAAAGTGCTTAGAACAGGGACTGATGCTTAGTAAAGACTCATAAACAAGGGCTATTTATTATTTTTCTCCTTTTTATCCATTTTAAAAACTCTGGCTGTGCAGAAAAGGATGGATGTGTACTCTTCGCCCCAAGGCTTAGCACGGGGTCTGTTCAGGGTTTGCCCTCAGGAAATCAAATAAAAAAAGATGATGCTTTTTCAAACTTAGTTGACTGCAGTCCGCGGGAGGAAATATATATTAATCTAATACTGTCACACACGTATGTATAAAATTGAAACGTGTTTTCTTAGCACTAATATTCTTTTTTAAAAAATCGAGGTGAAATTCACATAACATAAATCTAGTCATTTTAAAGCGTATAATTCAGCAGCATTTAGTACATTCACAAGATTGTGCAACCACCACCTCTGTCTAGCTCCAAAACATTTCATTGCCTTAAAAGGAAATCCCACTCCTCATCCCCCAGCCTCTGGCACCCACTCATCTGTTTCTGCCTCTGTGGACCAATATTCTTACATGCAGTGCAGTCTGATATTTTCTATGTATTCTATTTTCTGTTTCAATAAAAGATTGGCCAAGGCCCACCAAACTGATTTCCCAACCCACTAATGCAGTGCCACACATTGAAATCACCTGGAGAGCTTTAAAAACAGGTGTCTGGGCCTCACACCAGAAATTTTGGGATTTCTAGAAGCTCCCAAGTAAAGCTATCTGCAGCAAAGCAAGAACCGTTAACCGAATATGTCTCCTTGGTTTGGAAAACCCTGGAATGAGACCTGGAAGTGACACAGAGTGACAAAAGTGGGGTAGAGTGACACAGAGGTACTAAGGTGGGGACATGAAGTTTAAACACTGAGATGCCTCTCTACAGACTCAGGGAGATACCCTCAGAGAGAGCGCCCCAAATTACATGTAGATGAGAAACAGAAAGTCAGACAGACTGTAGAAACTGGGTGTGGATGGATGGACACACCAGCTGGACAGAGCCAGGATCCTTCCCATTCATCACACACTTTTCTTTCAGCTCACCTGTTCTCCAGGACCAGCCCTGCCCTTCCGGCTGGGGCCCAGACCCAGGCCCCGGGAGACCAAGCCCCTCACCTGCCCTGGCTCCCTGAGAAGCTGCCCTGCCACCTGTCCCCCTTCCCTGGCCTGGTGGGGCCTGGCTGAGGGGCAAGACTGAGCCACGGGGGAAAGGGAAATCCATACCTGCTGCTGCTTCCTCTGTCTTGGCTAACCCCTGTTCCTCCTGAACCCCTAGCCATTCATTCTCTAAGAGTTCCCAAAACCTGAGACCAGGGCCATTTGGCCCCAGCTCCCCTGGCCCTGCCATTGTGAGTACGAGTTATTTATTACCTGGAGGCCTGCCCTGCTCCCGGCCCCACCCCACCCCCACCCCACCCCCCACCTCCTCACACCACCCCACCCCACCCCTCATAAAGCATTGTTTACACCTTTGTCTTGGTCTCTGTCATTTTAGGGTGGCTGGGAGGGAGGGGAGACAGAAGAGGTCCTTGATGTAAGAATCATGTGTCATGATGTTTGGGGCCATGTTTATAGGTCGGACATGGTGTGGGGGTACACCATGACTCCATGACTCAGGTGCCTGTTGTAGAGGGAGTCCGTCACTGTGCACATTTTGTGATTGTGTGCTGGAGGCTCATGCATGTAACAGTGATGTTCTTGTTTGTGACGTGAGTGATGGTATCTAGGAATGTGTGCAGCTTGTGTGTGTGACACTGTTGTTTGTGAAGACTGTGTCCTCGATGATTGTATCTGTGAGGCTGGTGGTGTTTGGGACGCCAAACAACATAAATAAGAAATCTGGCCTGTGGGTGATACCTATGCATGTCTGATGTCTGAAAGTCCCAGGCAGTGTCTGACTATTGGGTGTGTGACTGCATGTGTACCCCTGAAGTCCGTGTGTGTTTTGATGTAAATTTGGCTCCTTTGACACACCTATGTGTGACCATGAACCCTGTGTATGTTCCTAAGCACTGTGTGGGCCTTTGTGCAACCCTGACTCATGTGCATACTGGAGACCAGTGTATTATCACTTTGTGTCCAGGTGAACCCGCTGACACCGCACGTGCTCTAACAGGGACAGGTGCAGCCCTCTCCAGACATTCCCAACTGCTTTGTTACCCCTAAGTCAACTTTAACCCTCCATAGGGAGGCTTGAGACTCGGCTCAGCCTAGGAGATGGCGGAGGGGGCGGGGCATTTCAATAACTCATCTGCATAGTCCACCCAGGCCCAGCTACCCAAAATGTTCTTAAAGACGGGAGGCTGTCATGCAAATGTCTTCTCTGCGTAGCATTCCTAGGTGGCTTTTTTCCGACTCCCACAATTGTCACGAGGAGATAAAGGCAGAGTAGGTCATGATACGTCTGCACATTCCTTCTAGATCGCTCTCAAGGACGTTCCGCACTTTTTCCTCCGTTATAAAAAGGCCTTATGTAAATTATCACTTACGTGTTAATTTACATACATTTCCCAACTGACTGCGTCGACATTTCTCAATATCCCATCCCTATTCTTGGGCAGTGAGAAGGCAGAGCTGTTCATGTAAATGATTCCGATCCTCTGCATGCCACGCCCCTACCCCGCCACTCATTCCGCGGCGTTCTCGGCTCGGGGTGGGCTCGTCCATGTAAATAGCCTTATCTGCATATCTCTTCCACACCGCCTGGCATAATGAGCGCAGAAACTCCCTAAACCAACCTTTTCTGCTTTTCTGCTCTCGCGCAAAGGGGGCGGAGCGTAGAATGCAAATGACCCTCGTGTCAGCCGGCCCACCTCCCCTTCTGAGGGGGTTTGTTCCGAACGTCCTCGCTCCGCCCCGTGCGGCTCGCGCCTGCGCACTGCCTCCTCTGCCCGGGCGCGGTCACGTACCCACCGGGCGAGGCGGGGGCGGAGCGCCGGGGGTGGTGGGGGCGGGGTATGGCGCGCTGCGCTTCGCTGGGAGGTCAGCACAACGGCGGCGCCGGGGCCGGAGGAAAGCCCTGGGTGAGGAGGGCGCGGGGAGGGGAAGGGGGCGGCGGAGAGGGGCGCTCGACCGGGGCGCGGGCCGGGCAGGGTGGAGACGCACTACGCTGGGGTCTGGGCGGTGGCGATGGAGGGTGGCGACCCTGGGAGGGGTGTAGGGGTGGGGCGTGGGGGAGGGATTGCGCGAGAGCACGTCGAACGCCAGCCGCCAGGTGGGGCTGCGGCAGCGCGCGCTGGGCGGAGGGGGAGGGGAGCGGGCCCGGGTCCCAGCGGTCCCTAGGCCGTGCTTCCGTCGCTTGCTGCGCCCCAATGGGGCCTCAGGGCCCGCACCGAAGGGAATTGGCAGGGGGGCGCTTTTTCCATCGTCCTGTCCCCAAGTACGTGAAATCCCCTCCGCCCTTCCCTCTGTCGCTGTGGACTCTCCTCCCGCGGCTCCCTTCCGTCCGTCTGTCTCTCAGGACCTCCCTTCCGTCTGGGTGTGTGTCAGCCCCCAACATGCTTCCTCCCATTGGGCTCAGGTCGACCCCTTCACCCTGGTCTGTCCGGCTGTCTCAGGCCCTCCCAGCTTTTCTCCGGTTTGTTTTTCTGTCTCTGTCCCCCCACCCCAGCCCCTCTCTTCTTGTTCTCTTCTTTGTCTATGGACTCCCATTTTCTCTCTCAGGACCTCCCCCCGCACATTCTTTCTGTGTCTCTCCGGAACACCCAGGCAGATCACCCCTATTTGTCTCTAACTCTATTCTACTCCCTACTCTTCCACCGTTTTTTTTTCTACTTCAGGCCCCTCCTTCTTTTCTGTTTGTCTGTCTGTCTCTGAGGATGCTCTCTCTCCCAGCCCCCACCGCAGTCCTTTGTTTTGGGTAGATTTTTACCCAGCCTAATTCCTCCAACCACCTACCTCACTGACTCTTGTCTGTCAGTGATCTCTCCCCCAAATTCCCAGGGTCTTCTCCTGCACTTGGCTCAGGTTTTGGGATCTCTGTAGCCAGGCCTGTTTGCCTTTCTGCCGCCTCCCTGCCCCTCACCCTGTTCCCCAGCCAGCCTTCCTGACCCTAACTCCTCTCACATCCCTTTTTCTCTCCTTCTCCAGCGACCCTCCTCATAGGTCCCTTCCCGAGCTCCTAGGGACAGCAGAGGATTTGGGGACCGGTGAGCACCCTCAGGGCACAAGAAGAGCCTCTGCCACCTGCCGTGCCTCACCCTGCCCCACGCCAGGCCCGGCCGCCCCGGCCCTCGGCCGCATCAAGTGGAGGAGGAGGTGGCAGCGGAGGAGGGTGGCACCATGGGCCCGGGCCGTGCCCTCCATGCCCGGGGGATGAAGACGCTGCTGCCATGGACAGCCCGTGCCAGCCGCAGCCCCTGAGTCAGGCTCTCCCTCAGTTGCCAGGTTCTGTGTCAGAGCCTTTGGAGCCTGGCCGGTCCAGGATGGGGGTGGAGAGGTACCTGCCGTGTTCCCTGCTATCCTCCTACCACCGTCCGGGATGTCCAGAAGTGCCTGCTGAGGCCTCACCAGGGAGTGGGACCCCCAGAGCCACAGCCACTTCCACCACAGCCAGCCCCCTGCCGGAGGGCTTCGGTGGGCAGGACGGTGGCGAACTGCGGCCACTGCAGAGCGAGGGTGCTGCAGCACTGGTCACCAAGGGGTGCCAGCGACTGGCAGCTCAGGGTGCCCACCCTGAGGCCCCCAAACGAAAATGGGCAGAGGATGGTGGGGATGCCCCCGCACCCAGCAAGCGGCCCTGGGCCAGGCAGGAGAACCAGGAGGTGGAGGGGGAGGGCGGCATGGGCTGCAGCAGTGGCCGCGATGAGGCTAGCGCCAATCTGAGGGAGGAGGAGCTGCCCGCTGCACCTGAGCGCCTGGCCCTGGACTATATCGTGCCCTGCATGAGGTACTACGGCATCTGTGTCAAGGACAGCTTCCTGGGGGCGGCACTGGGCAGCCGCGTGCTGGCTGAGGTGGAGGCCCTGAAGCGGGGCGGGCGCCTGCGTGACGGGCAGCTAGTGAGCCAGCGGGCTATCCCGCCACGCAGCATCCGTGGGGACCAGATTGCCTGGGTGGAAGGCCATGAGCCAGGCTGCCGAAGCATTGGGGCCCTCATGGCCCACGTGGATGCTGTGATCCGGCACTGCGCTGGGCGGCTGGGCGGCTACGTCATCAACGGGCGCACCAAGGTAAGGCTGCCCAGCACGAGTTCGTTGGATGCCTCGTGCTCTCAGCACCAGTGGGTTTGAAGACAGGTCTCGGGGGGTTGCAGAAGGGTTTAGGCAGCTTCAGTGGAGGGGGTGTTGGAGTTTGCTTTGGGCTCTCACTTCCTGTGTGCTGTTGGCCTTAGTTTGTGCACCTGTAAACCAGGGATTCGACCTGTAGCCACAGTGCCTTTTGACCTTGCCAGGGATCCCCTTGAAGAACCTGAGGACAGAGGCTGACATTCATAGCCCCATATCTCTGCGTGGGCCAGGGTGGGTTTCACAGATCCCTGATGTCTGATCATGGGCCAAGACCAAGAACGGGTTACATAGACAGGCATGTATTTCTGCCTTCATCTGCCCGTCTACACTTGCCTGTCATTTTCTTTATCCTTCCCTGTTCACCCATCTTTTCATCCGTCCCTGTCTGCTGGCTTATGTGTCTAGTCCATCCTGTCCCTCATCTATTTCTGGCCTGTCCATTTGTTTTCCCAGGCAGGAGAACCAGGAGATGGAGGGGAGATGGTGGCAATGGTGGGGCCAATGCCAGGCTGAGGGAGGTGGTGATGCTGCTGGACCACACTGTGCCTTGTATGCCGTACCATGGTATCTGCTTCAAGGACAGCTTCCTGGGTGTCCTTCTAATGCATGGCTATGTTATCCGGGCTGGAGGTCCCGTCTCCATCTTTCTCATTCCTCCCCACCTTAGTTTCTATTCTCTATCCTTTCTTGTCTGTTCATCACTTCAGCCCTGTCCAGCTCTGGTCTCTTCCCTTGATTCTCTGCTTTTGTGTCTCTTGTTGCTTTAGAGTAATAGTGATTAATCGTTCATTGGAGCCTTAGCCTTTTTGAGAATTTGCCATTTTGCGACCCTCTTGTAAGAAAAATGCTGATTTGATTGGTATTTGTGGGCCGTTGTCAGGGCTTCCCAGGCCTCCAGCTGCCCATTCAAGAACCTGGGTCAGGAGCCCCGCACAGGACAATGGTCCACAGGGCCTTTCCGGCCTGCTGACACGATGGTTTCCTTCATGGAGGGGCGTGAGGGCCCTGGCCGTGAGGCCAAGGCTCGGTGGTGTGTGAACAGGCCCTGTAGGGAGTGCCCGCTGCACAACACCGTGACGCCTGGCTGATGCCACCATTCCTGTTCAGCCCTTCAGGCATGAGGTTATGCTCCTGATGGCCCCTCCGCCCTTTCTCAGATCCCATCTCAGGTTCTGCCTCTGCAGCTTCCCTCAGGCTGGAGCTGGCTCGGGGACCAGGGCTCCCCTGGGGCTGAGGCCAGTACCCTCCCCACCCCAGCCGGAACTTGTCCTACTTTTCTCTCTCCCCTGTTACTTGATAGCTGGAGAGCCAGAGGGGGCCCCTCCCTGGGCTCGGCTCCTGCGCAGGCAGGAGAGAGCAGTGGGAGTCTCCCTGGCCTCAGGGTGCTCAACACCTTCATCCCAGGGTCCTTGTAGCTGAGTGGCCCAGGGCAGGACACTTCTGAGCCTCAGTTTGCTCATCCACAGGATAGGAAAACCGAGTTAAGACCCCAGCTAGTCTGTGGCCATTTTAGGAGGGGAGGGTTGGGTAGAGGGGGCAGATCTCTTCCCCTTTGGTGCCTTGGATGTCGTTGGGGACAGGGCCTTGGCTAGGATTTGGGGGAGAGGGACTTTTCCAGCCCTTGGTGACCCCTGTTGCCTTGGGAGATAAGCCAGGCTGGGCTGAGAAGGGAGAGGAGGGGTCAACTCAGTCACTGGAGTCTCTCTCAGACCCTCCTTGCCCCAGTGAGACAGCAACTCTAGGCTTTCCCGCCTTCAAAGGGCAACTTCTGGGCTCCCTCCCCAGGCTCTGCAGTAAGACTGTGGGGTGCTGGGCTGGGTAGCCACTGTGGTCGTGGGGGCATGGACCACCAGCATGGCTAGGGCCAGCAAGAACCTCTCTCATTCCTAGTGGAGCTCCTGTGTTCTCCTGCCTTCCCTCCTCTGCTCAGTTGGCTTTTAGCTGGGAGAGAGGTGACTGGCATCAAGGATTACCATGGGGGACTCCAGGGAGGGGTTGGTGGGTTTGGTGGGCTTGGTTTGCTCCCTTAAGAGCAGCTTGGAGGTGGGGCCTGATGTCATTGGCTCAGTGCCCAGCTTCTAGGGGTGAGTGTGTGTCTGGTGTGTGTGTGTGTGTGTGTGTGTGTGTGTGTGTGGTGTGTGTGGTGTGTGGTGTGGTGGGGCTCTTGCACACGTGTCACCAATAGCCTTTAACTCTTTGTTTCTGGCTCTAATCCTAGCCTTCCTCTGAGTGGAAGGGGTGAGGAGGGAGCTGGTCCGTGTTTCCATGTCACCCTGCCTGTTGTCCCTTTCCCTTGTTGCGGAGGAAGTAGCTGCTTCCCCAGGGCCAGAGTACACTTCCACCCTCCACTCCCCATGGCGTGTGTGTGTGTGTGGGGGGGGCTGGGGGGGGAAGGGTGGGGCCTTAAAGGGGCTGTTTCTGTGCCCAGCCTTCATGCACGAGCCCCACTCCATGCCAGACTGCAGAGTACAGCCCTGCTGCGTGGTGCGAGGGTGCACAGGGCAGAATGGAATGGAGGCCCTGAGGCCCAGAAGAGTGCTTTCAGTCAGCAGCTATGCCTGGGCGCCAGGGAGACAGACCTGGCCCCAGGGGCTTTCACTGTGCTGCCTTTGGGCCAGTACTGGGTAAACAAGTACCTGTGCAGATTTCACACTGAGAGATGGAGTGGAAAATCAGCCTAGGTGTCTCCAGCTAGAGTACTTACGGTGCCCCTTAACCCGACACCCAAAGAACAAGGGGACCAGGGGCAAGAGTGTTCCAGGCCTGTGCAGAGGCCTTGGGGATGAGCTCGGCCTGGTCCAGAACTGGCCCAAGAGGCTGGATAGGAGTGATGAGGATCGGAGATGAGGTTGGTGCCCTTGGAGGCGGAGGTTGGGAGTTTGTATTTTGCAATTTTTCAGGTTGCAGTAGGAACTTAAAGAGATTTGACCAAGGGCTGGAAAAAAGGGTTTCTGGCTGCTGTATGGGGCTGGATTATGGGGGAAGAGGTTGCAGCGCTGGACCCTTCTCCACCTCCTCCTCTTGCACAACCAGCAAAATCTCTGCTTAGATTCTAACTGGAGAGGCCTTGCCTGTCCCTAATCAGTGACTCACAGATTCCAGGCCACCTGGGCCCACAGCCATGTTCTTTTCCTCCTAGCGAGGAGCTGACCCATCTGTAGGAGTGTGCAGTGCAGAGGAGGTGTTCCTTCTGAAGCCGGGGGTCTGCTGTGGGGGTCTGCTCACTAACTGTGCGCTGGTGCGGCAGAGAAAAGCGTGCTCGCCACTGTTGAGTGGCCTTACCTGGCGGCAGCTCTCCTGGCTTCTTTCCCAGGGCAGGTGCTGTGGTGGATCATGCAGAGCGGTTTACATCCACGCTGGGGGTTGGGTGAGCCTTGGGCGTGACGTGTCGGGAGGAGGCCAAGGGATTGAGCCACCTGGCTTACCACAGGGTGCTCAGCAAGCCTGTTTTGGCCTCAGACGCTGATCTTTCTGATCAGGAATGTTTATCTCAGGGCTGTCTTGCCAGGCTGTGGCCTACAGTCACAGCTGAGCGATAGTGGGGAACAGCAGTTGGCAGTCTGGCCTGACATCAGTGTGAATCAAGGGGTCAGGACATATGGTCCCTAGCTGGGGAGGAGCTGGAGAGTCTTCATGCCAGTGCTCCCCCATTTGCCTCCCCAGCTCTCCCAGTGGCTCGGGCAAAGGGTAGGACAGGGACTACTTTTTTTTTTTTTAATGTCATTTCAGCCTGTGCTTTTTTGGCTCTCCATCATGTGGCAGACACTCTGCTGTGTGCTTTCCCAGACATTTGTATCTTGTTCAGTTCCTATAACAACCTGTGAAGTAGGTGTCAGCTCCATTTCATGGAGGAGGAACACGAGACAGGAAGTCGAGTCACTCCCTGACATCATAGCTTGTGTGGCAGCTCTAAATCTTGAACCTGGAATTTAGGTCTGTTGGAACACCTGGGCCCTTTTCCTCACACCAGTCACATCCACCTTTTTGTCAGCTCTTTGATGAGAAACAGGCCTTGAGTGGCTGGGCCCAGGCCTCAGCGGGGTCAGGGCTGGCCAGGGTAGTGGCAGTCATGAGGAACAGGAGATGAGAACCTGTGGCTAGACCTGTACACACACAAGTCGGAATGAGTCCTGTTAGGTCTTTGTGGTCAGGAACTTCCACAGTTAAGCTCTCAGCGGGGTTAATGCCACTGCTGTAGACAGAGATGTGTGTTTAGCCTCATTTTACAGACGAGGCGTTTGAGGCAGGTGATGGGATTGTCCAGTTATCCCTGGAGTTGGGGTTAGATCTCAGGTTCTAGTTGCACTCTTAAGTTTTGGTACCTGTTCAGATGTGTAGGAGACATAATTTACTTAGCGGTGATTCTTTTTGGTCAGGGGCCGCGGTTCTCAACATGGCCATTGCATTAGAATTACCTGGGGAACGTTCAGAAATTCCAATCTTCAGCGGAGGCAGAGGACATGAGAGCCTCTGAGGGCTAGAGCCCCTGGTATAGGGCAGTGAGGCCACATCACCGCACATCAGAAAACACGGGTTTTATTCTGCTGAAATGTCTGAAGAAGGGTCAGGTTCTCTAGAAAATGAAACTTTCAGTTCTTCCTTGAGCCGGTGCTGGGTGCCAGGCTCTAGGGGTGGGGAGTGGGCTGTCGAGGCCCCGGAGCTGAGGTTTCTGGTGGATGGGGGCTTGGCTGGCAAAGGAGGAAGTTGAGGCTGGAGCCCTTGGGGCCCAGGACACTTGAGTCAGGGGAGAGACCACGGGCTGGAGGGGTGAGACGGAGGTAATGGCTTCTTCCCCAAATGCCCCCGCCTAGCCCAGTAAACCACCTCCGTCTGTCTCTGTCTCTGCCAGGCCATGGTGGCATGTTACCCAGGCAACGGGCTGGGGTATGTGAGGCATGTTGACAATCCCCACGGCGATGGGCGCTGCATCACCTGTATCTATTACCTGAATCAGAACTGGGACGTCAAGGTAGGGTGTTGGCGCTGGGATGGAGGTGGAGTGGGGTGCATCTGCGCCGTTTTCTACTTCCAGCTCAGCTTCTAGCCTTCTCCCATCTAAACCCATCGGGGCGGGGGTGGTGGTGTGTGTGTGCGTGCAGACCCCCCGGCTCTTCCAGTTGACTGTGTGGTGGCAGAGCCCCCTCCTTCAGGGAATGGTGCTGTCTGCTCAGCCCCTGGCCTAATGAGCCCTCCCCTCCACTTCCTGTCTTCCTTAGTAGCTTCCTGCCCATCTCCATGGTGATGCAGACTCTGAGTTGTCATTCATTTTAAGAGGCTGAATGGTGGGAGGGAGTGATGTTCGCGGCTGCTGCGCCCCCTGGTGGACTCCTGGGGGCAGGCAGTGCCAGCCTCCTGCCTCATCCTCTGGCCTTCCCTCAGGTGCATGGTGGCCTGCTGCAGATATTCCCTGAAGGCAGGCCCGTGGTAGCCAACATTGAGCCACTTTTTGACCGGCTGCTCATTTTCTGGTCTGACCGGCGGAACCCACATGAGGTGAAACCAGCCTATGCCACCAGGTATGACCCATACTTCTGGGATGTGCTCAGGTGCTCCCCTGGAGTGGCTAGGGAGTGTTGTACTGAGAAGGGGTCTAGGTGGGAACAGAACCAGGTGAGGAGGGCGGGCTCCAGTGTCGTCATGGTTATGACAGCTGGAATTGAAGAAGAGTGATCTCTAACCTCCCTTTGGGGCTGTTCTGGTCCCCAGGTACGCCATCACTGTCTGGTATTTTGATGCCAAGGAGCGAGCAGCAGCCAAAGACAAGTATCAGCTAGGTACCTGCCTCAGATGGCATCCCCTCCCTCAGGTCCTTCCTGTTCTTCCCTGGGCCTCAAGCCACCTCACCCACTTATGTCAGTCTCTTATTAAATTCTGCCACGTTTTTCCTCACCTCTGCCCACCTTCCCTCAACAGCCACTCTCCTGGTACCCCCAGCATGAGCCCCATCTCTTCTGGTCCTCTCCCCCATCTTCCCAGCTTTTCCTTGGCCTCTTTGTCTCTTCCCTGATGACTCACTATCTCTTGTCTCCCTCCCCTCCCCACCAGCATTGGGACAGAAAGGTGTTCAAGTACCTGTATCTCAGCCAAGTACACCCACCTAGTGGCCAGCCCGAGCTGCGTGGACAGACAGCTTCCCCTGACGTCGGGAGAGCCCCGGGCCCACGCCGCCCGGCCAGCGGCCAGCCAGTCTCGGTGCCTACTCCTTCCCCACCGCAGCTGCTGCTTCCGGCTTGGCCTCTGTCCTTCCTGGTGTGGAGGGCTCCCTCAGTTACTGAGGACTGAGGAGGAGAGACCTGTGCTGCCCTGTGATGGGGGCTGGGACTGTGACTTGGGCAGGGGCCAGTGTTGGGAGCTACCATTACTGGAGCTAGGGGCCTGTGTCCTGCCGTGTCTGGTTGTGCCCCTCCCAGGTGTGGAGAGCTGGAAGTAGGTATTGCCGCCTCCCACCAAGATGCAGGAGTTGGGGTTGAGGTGAGTCACGGCCTCTTGCTGGCAAAGATTTGTTGGGGGGAGAGTATCCCCAAGCCCCCCGCTCCTCCAGCCTGGAATGTGAAGTGACTCCCAAACCCTTCGGCCATGGCACCTTTTGGACTAGGCTGCTGCTGCTTGGGCAGCATAAAAGGTGCTGAGAGGAGCACAGGCATGGAAGTCCTGTCAGCCAAGAAATAAAAGTTTACCTCAGAGCTGCACACATCTGACTCCCTCTCTCCTTCTGGCTAAGGAGATGCCTCCATCTGCAATTCAGGGCCTTTATCGACCAAAGGGATAAGGAGGTCTGATAGCGTGAGCGGAGGATGGCTGAGCCTGACCTCGGTGGACTACCAGGCAGAGCTGGAAGGCTGGGGCACGTTTCCCAGTCCAGTGCACTCCGGGGTTAGGTGTGTGTTGGCGAGGCTGCCCATAGGGAGCGCGTGGAACCACTGCAGGATGGCGGTGAAGAAGAGGAAGGTCTCCGATGGGGCCAGGCCTGCGCCCAGGCACATCCACTCTCCTGGGGGCAGAGATGGAGGATGAGAACCTCATGTTCCCTAGGGCCTGCCCAGACTGGCCATCTCCCTGCTTGGGCCAGACCTGGGGAAAAGGGCATGAAGGCATTCTTGCTCTGGAACGGGCCCTTGTTGTCTAGGAAGTAGGGGTTGAAGCAGTCCAGGTCCTTGGATTGAGGAATCAGAAAGGTGCCCTGAGGGGATGTGCAGGGGTGACCCACGAACTCGACAGGACCTTTCATCCATCCAAGACCCATTTAGAAGCCACCGGGAAGGTGGGCCTTATTTCTTGTTCTCAGCGTTGCGCATGCTCATACCTGCTGATTTTGGTTAGTAGGTGCTCCCGGCCCCTGTGCAGAGTTCTCAGGCTCACTGGGCACGTTGGGCAGGAAGTGGCCACATGAGTGTAGTGGGTTAGGGTATGTGGGTCATTCTTTGCCTGCGGACAGAGAAGATGGGTGCCACCACGTGCCAGGCACCTCCTTGTAGGCAGCTTGGATAGAGTTTAGGGCAGCAGAGTCCTGCACCTCATCCATCTGATCAAGGAAGTAGTGAAATCGCTGCTGCGTCTGCTCCGAGATGAAGACCTGAAGTTCTGCAAAGCTTAGGAAAATTTCTTGGTGTGGGCCTGGAATCCAGCCCAGGAGGGAGGGGAGAATGTACATCTGAGGGGCCAGGATCTCAAAAGGACCTTGAAAAAGACCACTAGTTTCCCTAACTGGAGACTCGACCAGGGCTTTGATGTTAAAAGTTCTAGGACAATTCCATTCCAAGACTCCCATTCTGATCCACTCTAGGTGGGTCTAGTGCTCAGGATTTGGCATAGGTCGGGCTCACAAGAAAGGGATGGAACGGGCCCTCTCACCTCTCCCCGTCTGGAACTCATGATGCAGAAGTTATTGAAGTTCAGAAGCCTCAGGAACTCCGGGTCCTTATTGCCATAGCGGTTCCCGAAGATAACATTAGATACTGAGTTATCTAGTAGTCTTCGGGAGTCGAACGGGGCTCCTGGGAGTAGGAACAGGTCGAGGTCATAACGCTGTGGCTCGGCCCCCAGCTAGCTCTTGGGCTTACTGGCTTCGTTCCACCCAAACGCTTTCCCACCTGGTCTATGTGCCACACCCACACCAGGCCCCCCTGCTTTCTCCAGCAGGCCGCACCAATGGTGGCTTGGAATTCGCCAAGCAGACAAGCTGCTTCCTCCAGGACGCGCTCCCGGATGGCCCGCGTACCCGACCCGAGCTCCTTACGCACTGCAAGTGCAAAAACGCGCAGGGTCCGCTGGCGCGGCCGGTTGGAAAACAGGGTGCCTGGGGGTGGGGCAGAGAAGGGGGCGGGCTGGGAGTCGGTCACGCCTCCCGGAAGGGTCCAGGCGCGGACGCGGACCCGACTTTCTCGCAACCCTTCGTCCTGCTGCTTTTCCAGACTTCTTGGTCGCCGCCCCAGCCTTCTCGGCCCTCTTCACACATTGGCCCCACCTCAGCTGGCCCCGCCCCTGACCAGCGCTTGCTCTCTTGGCTCTGACTCTTAGGCTCTTCTCTTGACTGCTCGAGGAACCCGACACCCCGACTCATTCTACACTTCAGCTCCGCCCCACCTCGCAGCTGGTGCTCCTTAGGGTTGGTTCTCTATTAGGCCCCGCCCCATTTCCCTCGGCCCGGCCTTTACTGCCTAAACCGGTTGCCCAGGCCCGCCCTTCCGCCGCCCGTGCCTCGTCGTTTCCGCGTGCGAAGCCTTCAAAGACTGCAGTGGCCCCGCGGCCGGAGAAGGCGTTGCCTGCCGCACCCATGCGTCCCGCAGTGCTGCGTAACCGCACAGCCCCACAGCAGCGCGCGGGCCCCAGCGGCCAGACCTACACGGGCCGGTGCTCAGCGGGTCCCTGTTGGGGCGCCCGACCCCCTCCTCCACCGAGATTCCAGAGCCCCGTCCCCGTCGCCCTTCTGGCCCAGGAGTTCTTGTCTCAGCCCCATTCCAGGCCCAGGAGTTCAGATCCCCAGCTCCTTCTCCCTTCAGACCCAGGAGTCCAGGCTCCCGCTTCCCTCAGGATGTAGAAACGCAGGTCTCCAGCCACCTTCACCTTCAGAACTAGGCGTCTGGTTAGTACTTACTCAGCCCTGAACCAGGAGTGTAGACCCCTCTGCTCCCCTTCCGCAGCGGCCCAGGACTGCTCACCTCAGGCTCCCTTTCGTCGGGTCTCAGGAATGGACGTTGGGGATGGGGCAGCGGGACTCCACTTTGAACCAGAAGTTCAGGCCCACTGCCCCTCTTCCCCCCAGATCTGACTTCTCGTAACACCCTCCACCCCACTCCCACTCCCCCCTTCTTGACCCATCCAGTCTCCTTTTCCAGAATGCAGGACTTCAGACCCCTCATCCTAGGACTGGTGGAACCGTCAGCTCTGTTTTCATTCAGAGAACTGGGAGTTCCAGCCCCCAGCCCCATCTCCAGGAATGCAGCATTCTGACCCCCCACCCACCAAGGCTGTCAGGGCTACCCATGAGTACACCGCCCAGGATGTCCGAGAGGCTGGCGCGGGGGTGGTGGGGTAGGTGTGTGTGTGTGTAGCCCCCTGCCTCTGAGTGCCCTGAGCACCCCATCCCCTGCGCCTAGGACCAGTGGCAGGAACAGCAGCAGCAGGGCTGGGATTCCTGTGGTCATCCTGTCCTTGCTCCTCGATGCCCTCGCCCCTTCCCGTTTGCCTCTGTTTGATTTCCTTTGGGCCTTGGAACGGGGTGGGGGGTGCAGAGACCCCGAATGGGAGGGGTGGGTGTCATTCCCCAGATCCCCCAAACCAAGGTCACCCTGCCCTTTAGTCCTAGCACTGCGGGGCCTGACTATGCCTGGCCTTTTTTGGACCAGCCTCAGCCTGCTCTATTTGGCATATTTCATGCACAAACATTTCTGTGTCATTACACTTGGCTAACTGGTGCACACTCCTGAGTCCCTAGCACCTTTGGATCCATCTTATTTGGTCTGTAGGCATGCATTCCCGAATCTCTCTGGGACCGTGACGCCTGAAATCTGTACCCTGTACAGTCACACAACGTTTAAGTTAACAGCAGACTGCATCTTCAACGGTGGTTCCGTAAGATTATAACGGAGCTGGAAAATTCCTATCACCTAGTGACAACGTAGCCATGGTAAAGTCATAGTGCAATGCATTACTCACATGTTTGTGGTGATGCTGGATAAACACACCTACTGCTCTGACAGTCACATAGAAGTGTCTAGTTACGTACAGTGCATAATACTTGATAATAAACGACTATTACTGGTTTATGTATTTACTACATTTTGTATCATTATTTTAGATAGTATACTTTCTACTTTAAAAAAAGTGTGTTGTAAACAGTGTGCAGTGTGATGCCTCATGCATCTTGTATTTACTGAGTCTCTTGATTGCATCATTTCTCTTGGGCTTGATTTAATCTCATGTTGTTTTCTACAGTACTATTCTGTACAGGTTTGTAGCCTAGGAGCAATAGGCTATCCCATACAGCCTAGGTGTGTAGTAGGCTAGACCATCTAGACATGTGTAAGTGCACTCTAGGATGTTCACACAATGACAAAATCGCCTAATGACGCATTTCTCAGAACGTATTCCATTGGTAAGTGGTACATGACTATACTTCTCGTTCCTAAATACACTTAAAAAACATCCCTGGTGACATGTCCATTAGCCTGGCACTCCTGTGCCCTTTGGCTGTGATTCCTAGGGACACATACCTGAGCCTTTGGCACTCCTCTGCCCACTGCTCTTGGAGCCCTGTATGCTCTCTCTGTCTTCCAGATGCTTACCAAGTTCCCTAGCTTCATGATACCCATCAGCCTGGCACATCTGTGCCTATCCTAATGACTTCTGGCTGCTTTCCCACATGTTGGTCCCCTTGTATCCCTATAGTTATGCCTGGCCCTGAACTCCTGCATTTCTATCTATTCCCAATGCTGTGGTCCCAGATGCCCCCAAATGTCCTATACTCATGCCGCTACACTCCCTGGTCTCCAGTCCCCCAAACCTCTTAGTGGGCACCTCCACCTGAGACCAGGTCATGATGACAGATGAACTTACACCTCACTCCAGTGGACCCTGGGGGTGTGGGCTGGAGGGGGCAGACCCAGGCCTGGATGGACCAGCAGTGGTGACACTGCTGTCAGTACTTGGAACTGTTCAGGAATGCGAACCACCATCCTGCCCTTGCCTTGCCAGATCTAGCCTTCCGCCAGCTGTCTGGCACAGGGCCCAGGTCTTGGGAGAGGGTGGGGGGCTGTGCAGAGTCTGGGCTTGTCTCTGGGAGTGTCTCTCAGCATCTTTATCTCTCTCAGTGTCTCTTACTCTCCATCTCTGTGCCTGTCTATTCATCTCTCTTTCTCTGTCCATCTTTTTACTCTCAGCATCTGCCTCTGTTCGTGTGTTTTCTATATGTCTTTTGCTCTCTCTGCATCTCTCCCTATTTGTCTTTACCCTGATCTCCCTGTCTGTGCTTCCTTGTCTCCCTGCCTCTGTCTCTCTGTCTCTTGTTGTGGGTCTTCCTGTCAGCTTTTCTCTGTCCAGGAACCTGGTGACTGGGAGGGGTTGTAGGGCAGGGTGCTGACTTCACAGACAGCAGGGGTATGGTGGGGTGCAGAAAGCATGCCCTTCCCTGACCCCACCCCATCCCACTCTGTCAGGCTCTCTAATGAATCCTCTCTGTTAGAGCGTCTTCAAGACCAGGCATTTTGTTTTTTTGTTGTTTGTTTTTTTTCACTTCTGTATCCCTAGCACCTAAAATAGTGCTTAGAACACAGTGGGTATTCAGTGAATGTTTGTTGAATGAATGCATGACTTTCGTCATCCTGATTTTTGTCTCTCTCTTAACTCAGACTCTATTTCTGTGAGTCTCTGTCTTTGGCCAAATCCTGGGACTGTCTCTTTTCCTGTCTGTCTCTGTGTCTCATCTCTTGAGACTCCTTTCTCTCAGATCTCTGTCTCTCTTCATCTCTGTTCTTTATTAAGCTCTCTCTCTGTTTTACGATCTCCTTGTCTTCTTCCTCTCAGCGCCTCTCTCTCTTCCTCTCTCTTTCTGTCTCATTCCCAGTCTTTGGCCTCCTAGATCTCTCTGCTGTCTCTGTGTGTCTCTGTCTCTCTCTGTCTCTTTTTCAGTATCTCTTCACAGTCTCTCCATCTTTCTCAGGACTTCTGAGTCTCTCCTTCTCTCCCTCCACCTCTGCATCCATGACCTGGCCCTGGGGCAGACTCTGGTCAGCCTGTGGTGGGAACAGCATGGAGATTAGGGCAAGGATGCCCCATGTGGGGACAGCCTATATGCCTCACCCCAGTGGCCCCCCTGTTCAGCAGAGCATGTCGCAGCTTCTGGATGGCCTTGGGGAGATCCTGTTAAGGGTAGGGCCTCTCAGGCCACCTCTGCCCATGGCTGGGGGCCAGCCCCACTCTGCCTGACTCTGGTTCAGTGACGATCATTAAGAAAAGCAACTGTCAGCAGGATGTCAGGATGTCCTGTCCCACGCTGGGAGGCCGCAGGCCTGGGACTGCTACCACTACCCCAAAGGGAGGAATTCAAGCCAAAGGAATAGTCCAAGCAGAGGGGTGAGAAAGGGGCGATGGTTTCTATTTTCTGGTACCTCACTTCCCCATCATTGCTCTTCCTCTCTGTCTCTCTCTGGTCATTTCTGTTTCCTTCCTTGTCTCTATCTTCTATCCTTTTTGCCTCCCCGCTTCTCAGTCTCCATATCTCTCTGCTTTCCTCTGTGTCTCTGCTCTGTGAGATTGAGAGGAACAGTGTTGGAACCAGATGCTCTGCCTGTTTCTGGCTGTGTGATCTTGGCCAAGTCACTTCACCTCTGTGAGCCTCAGTTTGCTCATCTGCAAAAATGAGTAGTGATATTGTTTTGCCTCATTGGGAGATTTCAGTGAGAGATTTAGAACAGTGTGTGACTAGGAAGCACCATGTGTTAATAATTGTTATTTCTCAGTCTCTGTGTCTATTTATATCTTCGCATTTCTCACCTTCTCCCTGCTTACACATGTTCCTCTTTTTACAGAGTCCTTCATCTCTTGCAGAGCTGTTTGGAATCTCTCTGTCCTGGTTTATTTGCCTGTCTTCAGGCCCTCGCGGCCTTTATATTCCAGCCTATCTCCAAGAAACAATTTCTCCCAATTCTTAGCCACCCCAAGGGTGAGTGTGGAACTAGTCACAATTAGGTGTCTCCTCTCTCTGCAACAAGACCTCCCTTCTCCCCATCCTAGGAATTGTCCTCCTCCCTTGAATTCGGCCAAAGCAGGTTTTAATCTATTGTAATTTACTAGGAAATGATACAAAAAGTCCCCCAAAGGGTCCCTAATAGAACGAATAAAACCCCATGCCGCGAGTAAAACGAGGCATGCACCTCCCCTTACCCACGTCTTTCTCTGCCTCTGGGGACGCGGACCTGGTAAGGATAGGAGCGATGAGGGATGTGGCAGGCAGAAGGTGAGAGGAATAGGGGCACAGTGGGCCGACAACAGGTATGGAGCAACCCGCAGGGGCAGGCGTCATCGCCCACAGGATAAGGGACTGGGCGTCAGCGCGCGCGCATGCACAGCTCGTAGGGCCGTGGCAAATTGCTGAGACCGGAGGTGCGCGGGGTCAAGTCGATGTCCTCGGGCGCCCCCAGCGGCTGCAGTGAGAAGTTCTGCAGGATGGCGGAGAGGTAGAGGAAGAGCTCCATGCGCGCCAGCGACTCACCCAGGCACAGTCGTGGACCTGCGGGGTGCGAGGGTGGGGAGGAACGAAGAGATAAGATGGGATGAGGGGGTCCAGTCTCAAAGCCCCAGAGGAAAACATACGACAGCTGGGGACGTCACAGATCCACCCATCTAAAAGCCTGGGAAAGATGCTTTAAGTAACTCTTGGACCAGAATGACCTGTCTGACACACATGCAACTTCATGAGTTTGAATCCCGGATCTGCCATTACTATTTTTGTGATCATAGGCAAGCCATAGTTTTTGGGCATCTAAAATGCAAATGACAATAATGCCTCATTAGGTTGTGCGAATGGTAAATGCAGATAAGCAGTGAGAATATTACGCTTTTGTAGGCATTACTGTGTGCCACGCACTACTCTAAGCACTATACGGCTATTAATTAATTTAATCCTCATAACGACTCCAAGAGGTAGGCTTTATTATTATCTCCATTTTATAGATGTGGAAATTGAGGCACAGACGTAACATATCCAAAGCTATAGCTTGGGGAAGGAGCTGGAGTCTGGCTGCAAAGCCCAGCTCTTAGTCACCACTCTTATAGTTCTCAGAGGCAGCGCTCGGCACACAGTAGGCAATATGCTAAGTTACCTATTATTATCCCCCCTCCTTTTTTCCTTTCCAATATTGAGTTATACAAGAAAGATTTTTTCCCCAGCGGCGTAGATCAAAGCCAAGAAAAACTAGAACCACCTCACTTGCGCCACCCAGTGGAAAGATTGCAGTGACCACTTCAAATTAAATTATTCTCCTGCCTCCTGACCTCCATCCACAAGGATTTCAGTCATTATCTGCCTGTAGGAGCAGAGTTGGAAGGGAGAATGGAAGTCTCTGCACATCCAAAGCTCAGGATGGGTGGGATGAAGAAGTGAGAGGGTTTGGAGAGTAGAATGAGGGCAATGTAGGTGAGAGTAACAGGCCTGAAAGACTGACTCTTGTCCCCACCACTCTCACCAGCTGAGAAGGGCATGAAGGCTGGGCTCTTCTTGAAGGACTGACTGGCATCCAGAAAGTGCTCAGGGTTGAATTCCTGGGGCTTCAGGAACTGAGTGGGGTCGTAGTGGACCGTATTAAGGAGGGTGATGATATCTGTGCCCTGTGTGGGTGGTAGAGAGAATCGGTGGTACAGAAGGGTTGGGAGGTTCCCCACCCAGGGTTTCTGCTCTACAGGGTGGGGGGGTTCTTGGGGATTTGATAGGGGTGTGTGAAGCATAGGACTCCACCAGGGGTCCAGGAATTGTTTGGGTGTCTGAGATTCCCAGTGATGGATGCTGGAAGCTGTGTTTAGGGCCTATGGCAGGGGCATGAAATACCTGCCATTGTGGGAATGGATTTGGGGTTTCTGGGGAGGGAGCAGGGTCTCTGAGAACAGTGTTTAGGCACAGAGGATCTCCAGGATGTAGTCTCAGACCCTGGGGATTCTGGAGAGGGATCCTAGGGAGGAGACCTGTTATGGAGATGGGGTCCGGGGTTCAGGACAGGGTCCAGTCCACTATGGTTCTGGATGGAGTCCTGGGCAGAGGCTGAGGTTCTGGATTTAAGAGCCTCAGATGTCTGCTGCTAGGGCTTGCTCAGATGCCAGTTGCTAAGTTCTGGGGTGTGGATTGCTAGGGCCTGGGATCCTTGCTAGAGCCTTGGATGCCAGTTGCATGAGCCTGGGATGCCTCTTTTTATGGTGTCACATGTCATTTGTCAGGTGCCCAGCGCACTTTGGGTAGCAGGAAGCCGCGAAAGGTCGTGTCCTGAATGACGCGGTGAGGCAAGTTCAAGGGGACGATATCTGCGAAGCGCTGCACCTCGTGGATCACGGCATCTGTGTAAGGCATGGCCACTCGGTCCCCCGGTGTCGGCAGCCGCTGTCGTCCCACCACGTGGTCGATTTCCTCCTGTACTCGGACTGGTGATGGAGGGGGGAGCATAGTCGAAGCTGTCCATGGGCTTGACTGGGCTGGGAAGAGGTGTGTGTGCGTGTCTGGGAAGGGTCCAGTCAGCACTTCCCAGCCGGGGTGCTGCTGCAGGGGTGCATGTGAAGCCCTCGGGGGAGAGGGCTTGAGTTCAGAAACGTCGTCGGTAAGGGCAAAAGTTTGGTTTGCCCCATGGCTCTTAGGGGCCAGGTTGTGTGGTCGGGGCTTCGGGCCTGCTTGGAGTCAAAGTCTCTGATGAGATTGCAGGCGGAGTTTCGAGGATTAGGCCCCCTGGAGGGTAGATCGAGTGGGTGTGCTGTGAGGGAGGGCTGAAATATTGGGGGCGGGGCAGGCGGCGTGTACCCCGTCGGACTGTCCTGGTGGCCAGGGTCCCGGGATACACCCAGATGTGGAATTTGGGAAAAGGGGTACCTGGTGCTGTGTGTGGGTGGGTCAGACTGTTGCGGGGGTGGGGGTGGGGGTGGGGCGTGATGAGTTCCTGGTCAGGCACTGTGGCTGAGGCTCGCGGCCCCGGGCTCTGGGCGGACAGTGAGAACCCAGCTCGGAGGCAGGACGCTTGCTGCGTGGGCAGGGTCAGAGGTGGGCCGCAAAACAAGACCATGCGGGCAGGAATCCCCGCCCCAGCAGGCTCTGTGGACCGCAGGGACCACGTGGGTGGGGTCGACCTCGGTGTGGAAAGTGGGATCCAGGCGTAAACCCGAGGCTCGGACTAACGAGCATGCTGGGAGGGGCCGGTGCTCACTGCGTGTGGGCGGGGCTTAGTCGTGGGCGGGTCTCCCCGCCGCGGGAGGCAGCGCGCGCACCTTGCACTTTCGGGTACTTCGTTAGCAGGAGGAAGGCGTAGGTCAGAGTGGTGATTACGGTCTGGGTGCCGCCAAAGAGCAGGTTGTATGTGGTCATCAGCAGGGTATCCATATGGAAGTGGCTCTGCGGGTCCTGCTTCTCCTACGGGGGTAAAGGGATGTCAGGATATAAGTCAAGACTTGGAGGTCCTGCCGCGACAGTGACCGCAGCCTCGGAGTCTGTGCGCCCCGTTCTCCCCAGATCTGCGCAGTTGCCGCTGGGCGCCAGCTCATGGCCTCCTCTGTTTAACTTCTTTTTCCTCGGAGGAGCTGGGGAGCGCGGGAGGGCGGGGCTCACAACAAGCAGATCCTCAATGACTTCCTCATGAGCTGGTAATTGGTAGTGGCCTCGAATGGCTCCGGGCTCCAGAGCGGCAGACCAAGTGTTTCAGCTTCACTTCCCAGATGTGGGGAGATTATATTCAAACCCGCTCAACCCGGGGTCTTTGTTGGTGTGAGGCGGGGGCAGCAGGTCAGACCAGAGGTGGGACTTCCAGGCAGGGCCTACCTGTGCTATTTTGATGAGGAAGTGATCAATGAAATCCTGGGGAGAGCTGGGGTCGAGGGAGGCCTGATGGTCGCGGACGCTGCGGGAGATGAGGTCTTTCAAGCGCCCGAAGTTCCGGAAAAGGCGTTGGTGCGGCCCGGGCAACCAGTGCAGGAGGCTCGGAAAGAGGTTGTACCACTGAGGAAGGGGCAGAGTCGGAGGGGTTTGGAGGAGCTGGCAGGGTGTGTGCGACTGAGGATCAGGTGGGCAGGGGCGGGGTCTTGAGGGGCACTTAGGTTCTGAAGAGGCCGAGCAGGGACGGGGACTGTGTGCGTATGAGGAGACTCTGGAGAGGGGGCATAGATGTGGATAGGCGGGGCTCTGTAACTCGGGGGTGGGGTCAGGTGGGAAGAGGCGGGGCCAAATGGGCCATTGCAGTCCCGACCCCGCCCGCTGTTTTATATTTGAGGCTGTGTGGATCCCCCGCCCCCGCCTCCGTCACCCAAATAACTAGGTCTCCTGACCTCGCTCCAGCGGCTGCTCAGGATTTCTAAGCTGTCATTCATGAAGTGGATAATGGTGAGCAGACGTTCGTCGTTATAGTCGAAGCGTCTGCCGAAGACCACCGAGCAGATAATGTTGGACACTGAGTGGCTTAACACCGACGTGGGGTTTAAGGGCTCGCCTGAGGGTGAGACGCGGAAAAGGGTTATGGCTTTGATCTGGGTTTGTATCCCAACTCAGCCACTTCCTGGGCACATGACTTAAACTTTCTGGGACTCAGCTTGGTCACCTGTAACAACTTCCTAGGCTTGTTGGGAGGGTGAAACTTATTGACAGATGTGAAGAGTTTATCACAGTGCCTGGTATCCAGTAAGCACTTTACAAATGGGCATGAGTGTGTTGAGTGTCGACTTTGATGTCAGTAAGACGCAGGTTTAAATCTTGACTCCTCTACTTACTAGCTTTCTTTAAGCCTGTGACTCATCTGCAAAATGGATTGTTCCGACTTAAGGGACTTATGTGTGAAAATGTGCTTCGCACAGGGCCCCACACGTGCGAAGTCTTGAGGTCTTGAACCTCAAGAGCATCAGCATCATGATCACCCACTGCAGTTACACAAGCTGTGCTCAAAGTACCACACAGCGCAACAGAGCGGCCACCACATAACATTTCCTGCCACTGAATCCGAAGGAAACATAGCACCACAAGCTGACCACCAGGGGGCACTACTCTCATTATGCGCTAAGTGTGGAGCCTCCGGCTCACACCCCTGCGATGGTATCTGGCAATCTGGGCCATTATAAAGGATAGTTGCAACTTGAGGGTATGAGCTGCATTCGGGAACTCTAACCTTCAGTTTTCCGCAGTTCTTTCAGCAAGAAGCTGACTTCCTCCAGGATGAGCTCTTCGTTGCTCCTTTTCCTCATCCCTAAGTTCCGCAGAATCTGGAGAGAGAACTTCCTGAGGACTTTCCATCGCTCCCCGTTTGAAAAGGCGATGCCTGGCGAGAAGAGTAGGGGCCAGCTCAACCTACGACTTGTCTCTGAGACCACTGCCATCTCAGTCCCCTTTCCCATTGTATACCAGAAGAGAGGCTATGAGTTTGCCCGTCCCCTGCCCGCCCCCACCCCCAACTCCCGGTAAGCCCTCCCTGACACTCCAGGCTGGGTCAGGTCAGGTGCCTTCTATGAGCTTCCATAGGACCCTGGCTTCTGTCACTAGAGTCCTGATTACTCTGCCTCTGTTTCCCGCATCACAGTCCTGACCATTCTGGGCTATCACTGTCTGGCGATGGGGCTATCTCCTTCACTCAAGTGTGAAGGCAGGGTAGGAGACTGTCCTTCTTACCTCTGTGTCACTAGCATTGTCCAGTGCAGCGCTTATCACAAGCTAGTGATTGCTTATTAATTAACGAATGTACGAAAAGGGAGAGAAGCAAGAAAAATGAACGAGACATTGGGAATTTATCCAGGAACAAGACAGACCCTGTCTCTTTTCTCCCTGGACCCAGGGTCTTTGCACAGGCTGGTCCTTCTTTCCACAACACTCTTCACCCCTTGTCTGCTCCTGGCAGGCCATCTTTATCTTTTAGATCTCAGGTTAGAGATCCCTTCCTCCAGGAAGCCTTCCCTGGACCTCCCTCCCTTGCTGGGTCTGGTGTTTCCTCTGGGTTCCCACAGCTCTCTGGGCTGACCCAGCCCTGATTATGACCCTGGGCTGCCTCAGTCTGGTGATGGGCTATGTCTCTCACTGGACTTGCAGCTACAGTAAGATAAGGTCTTGGATGTGTTGATCTCTGATTCCTCTGAAACTAGCAGAGAACTAGATGCTAAGGAAGAAAAAGCTAGAGTGTATTTCCTTGTGTTGTATGCATTATCTCACTGACCTCTCATAACAACCTTTTCATGTTAGCAGACTGAGGGTCAGAGAGGGGAGGACACTTGCCCATAGGTGCATAGCTAGTAAGTGTCAGAACCCTTCTGTTACCCTCTGTGCTCCATATTGAATAATTAAGTGGTAGCTATTTTTAGTAACAGGGGATGTATGTATCTAGATGTTTTCTGTGCAAAAGTAGCAAGGTGACTTTCTCACCTGCCCTGTCTCTATCTCCTTGCATCTGGTGTACCTGGACAGGGGAGGTCATAAGATCAAGCCCAGGGAAGGGGACATGAAAGAGGAAAGTATACTCAGTACACAATAGGTGGTTTTTTGTTTTTTTTTTTAAACCAGAGCTCTTCAATTCCAAATCTTGGGGCACCTGGGACTCATCTAGTGAAGGGGCCAGGGGAGCCTGGGGATTCTTTAAGGGGAGAAGAATAATCCAGGATGCTGGTCTCTGGGACTCCCTTTTCAATCAGAGCACCTTCCTTCCTTCCTTCCTTCCTTCCTTCCTTCCTTCCTTCCTTCCTTCCTTCCTTCCTTCCTTCCTTTCCTTCCTTCCTTCCTTCTCTCTCTTTATTGCTTTCTTATCATTTATTGGGCCTTGCCATATAACTTCCTTTGACTGAGATTTATGTTAAAAGAATAGAAAACTATAAGACTAGGTGATCTCCAAGCCTAAGGAGGACAGGATATTGAGATAGGATAAGGTTGTAGTTAATGATATAAGTTGTTGAATGACTGGGAATGGAGTTGAGTTTGGCTTGGGATGGGGATGGCCATGGGGCATGAGGGAGGACTGATGATTGATGATAAATTGGTTTGAGGTTGATGATGGGGATGGAGTTGGGTAGAATGAGAAGAAATGGTAGACTGGGGTTGAGATTGAGCTTTGGGAATGGATAGATATATGGTGGGGTTGTTTTGTGTTGGTAGCGGGATTCAGGTTGAAAATGGGAAATGGGTACTGAAGACTTCAGTAGATGATTGAGACATTGAAGATGGGGCTGGAGCTGGGGGGGAAAATGACAGTGGAGTTCAGTTTGACTAAAGGACTAGGGTGGGGTTGATCATATATTTTAGTACGGTGATTGGGAGAGAGTTCATAATGGGAATGGAGGTTGGGCGAGATACAGTCAGTATTGCAGGTGGAGATGGAGCTGAGGTTGAAATGGAGCACATGGAAGGAGGATGGGTGTGGATTGGGTCGAGGTGGATGTTGTAGGCTGGTACCAGATAATTTGGTCACGGACTCACATGGAGATTCGATGGTTTGGCTGGGATAGAGATAGGGATTGGGATGAGAATGGGGTTGGAGTTGGATGGAGATGGGGATTGGGCTGGAAGCACCATTCAAGAAGGTGGTGGGATCTGGAGGCGAGGAAAGCAGGGCAAAGATCACCCTAGCCTCGCACTGCCTGGCTTCACCCTATCTGGTGTCGTCGATGAGATCAGAAGCCCTGAATGTCGCCAAAATTGAGAAGATACTCTTCTACCTTATCCCCTCCCTCAGTGTGGAGTGGGTGAGGGGTGGAGGAGATGGGGAGCAGGCTTACCATTGCCTTTAGTGAAGTTGAAAAAGCTGGGGTAGTGGCCGCGGCCACTGAATTCCTCCCCGTGGTTCACGAGGGCCTCTTTCACGGCTTGGTACCCGCTGAGGACCACCACCGGCCTGGTCCCCAGGTACACTGTGTACACTGGGCCATATTTCTTGCTCAGCTGGGAGGTAGGAAGACAGAGGTCACAGCGGGGTCTGGGGCCCTGGGATCCCTCCCTCTAGTCCTCCGCCCTCCCCCAAACCTAGGCTCTTGCACCTTGGTGAGAGAGGTCATCATGTCTTTGGAATGAAACTGCAGCAGGTTTCCCAGGAATGGGAGGGGCGTGGGGCCAGGGGGAAGCCGACTCTTGCCCCTTGAGCTGAGAGTCAGGAAGAGACAGGTGAGAATCAGGAGCAGGAGCAAGATGGTTGTGCTTATACTGTCCATGGTGAAGGCAGTTGCAGGCATCTGGGGACAAAACAGGAGAGGGTAGGGCTGGGGAAGGAGTGGGATCTCTTTGCTTTTAATCTCCTTTTGGAACTTGACTTCCTTATGCCCTGGAAATGGGGGCACATAGAGAGAAGAAAGGAGGTACAGAGAGGCAGAGATAGGGAAAGGCCAAGGGAGGGTGGGAGGGAAGGAAGGGGCAAGGGAGGGAAGGGAGAGAGAGAAGGGGACAGAGACAGTCGGAAAACAGGCAGAGGTCGTCAAAATACAGAGAGACGGTAAGAAAGACAGAAATAGGGATAGAGACAGCTGGAGAGGGGTGGAAAGTGAGAAAGAGAGAGAGAGAGAGAGAGAGACACTAAGAGAAACAGAGATACACATGGAGATAATGAAGGATGGAGAAAAACAGATATTTAAATGTGTATAGATGCCAAAGAATTGTTTGCAAAGATAACAATAAAGCAGATATTATGACTATAGACTGATGACTAATGGACTGAAAATTAAAAACATTCTTTAGAATAAGCATCACTATGTTATATTATCTGCACTGCTTAGAAGTGCCTTCCTTCCACTGATGTAGTGGTTCCCCTTTCCTTCTTGCAAATATCCCTTACTTTTGTCTTGTAGTTGGAACACTATTTGGGTTTCTGCCTGAATCAGTGCTTCCTGAATAGCTATTCTTATTGATCTCAAATAAATGCTTGCTGTCTGTCACTTTGAGCTTTTATTTTTAGGTTAACGGAGTGACAGAATAGAGTGATACACAGACAGAGACATGCAGAGAGAGAGAGAGAGAGAGAGAGAGAGAGATCAAGGAGGAGGGCAGTAGCAGAAACAGACGGAAAAGAATCAAGCGTCTGAAATAAGGGGTCACATTCCGGAGAACAAGGCCTGCTCAGTGAAGCACCAGTACAGAGACCCCAATGCCCAGCCCTGACTGGGACTAAATGAATGCACAGAGTTCCAGAGAGAGTCCTGGAAAGACAGACCCAGAGACCCAGGGAACCCCCAGAGGAGACGACTGGGGAGATCCCAGCCAGTCCAGCGACCTGTCTCTTGAGAGCCGCCCCTCCTGACCTTTTACCTGCTGCGCGTCGGGGGCAGCTGAGTTGTGTTCTGGAGCAGGCTGGTTCTGGCCACTCCAGAGGCGTGCCCTGCAACTTTAGGTGTGTGGGCAGTAAGAGCAGGACAGCTCTTAAATCATCCGTCCACACCCCCTTGCTTCCTTATCTAGTTCTCCGGTGATTTCCAATCCCCGCCAATCTTCCTGCCTTGGCTTATGTGTATATGTACTGCGCGGCTCATGGTCAGCAGGAATGTTGCTCTCGGGAACCACTTTTGAACTCCCGGACTCGTCCTTGGTCTTTATCATGGTCAATAGTGTCATTTTGAAGAGGCATTTCCCCCTTAATTGGCTAACATTTCTATTCAACTCTTTTCTGCTTCTGTAAACATGCTTGTTGCAAGACCAGAGATCTCGAAATTGACTGAGAGTACCTATCCTCCCCTAAAGAGGTATTGCTTTAATGCTCGTTAGATATGATCTGTAACTGGCTGTAGCATCTTCAGAGGTCTGTACATCAGCCCATGCCAACTGTAACAACATGAGTATAAAAATAATCTTGCCCCTAAGCACTAGCTCTTCTAGGACTGCCGGCGGCGTAATAAACCTGAGTTCTCCAAATCCTCCTGTTTGGTTTCTTGCTGGTCTGAGGTTTTGCAACTTTTCTGCAACATTTCGTCCTGGAGTGGGGCAAAGGCTTTCCACTTTTGCCATCCAGGGCCTTGGATCTGGCTTTGGGGGAATGGAGTTGTGAGACTGTGACAAAATGATGGGCAGGGAAAGGGACCGGGTTTCTTTGGTGTTCTGGGCTCTTGGTTCTATTTCCAGGAATGGCTGTATGACCTCGGGCAAGTAAGTCCCTTTCTGTCCTGAGCAGGAGTTTCTCATTCCCCAGGGCCGACTTCCATAGCTCCTCCCACCGCTCTCTGTCTCTCACAGCTTGTCTCTGAAATTCTGTCTGTGCCTCTCTTTGCTTCTGCTTCTCTAATCTCTTCCTTTCTCTGTCTTTTTGTCTCTGTGTGTCTGTCTGTCTCTCCCTCTGTGTCTCTCGGTCTTTGTTTCTCACTCTGTTTTGTCTCTAATTGTCTGTGCCCTTTCTCTTTCTCTCTGCTTCTCTCTTTCTCTGGAAGGCTTCCTCAGTCACTGTCTCCTCTGGACTCTCTGGGGGGGTCTCTCTCTGTCTCTCTGTCTCTCTGTCTCTTTCCCTCTCTCTCTCATGCCTCTACGGGTCAGATTGCAGTGGACAGAACTGTAGTCAGTCAGGGACTGAAGCGGGGTTGGGAGAAGGCTGGGGCAGGCAGAAGCCCCAGAAGAAAGTGTCAGATCTGAATGACCCTCCAACCTACCCCCACGCATTGCTCCCCACTGCTCCCCTAAGCCCTCTACCAGCTATATCTGTTGGTGGCCCCCAGCAACTGGCCTTAGTTATCAAACTCCTGGCCAGGTCAGAGGGCAGGTTGCCAAAACCTGGAGCTGGGCCAAGACCCGAGAGGCTGGGGCTAGTGTTGGGGAGAGAGCCCCTGAAGTCATGGGTCTGGGAGGCCCTTTGCCACGAACATTTTTGCCACAAGCATTTTTGCTGCAAACATTTTTGCCACATAAATAATTGGGCGGAAGGCAGTTTTGCCATAAAAAAATATAAAATAACTGGTTGACAGTTTTCGTTTGGTTTGGTTTCATTTCTCCATTGATGAATCAACTGCCTTTGGCAGATTTAATGTATTTAAGTTAGCTGTCTGTCTGGTTTTATTTCCCCATTAACGAAGTTCTCGCTGTGACTCCTTTTTTATGTTACATATAAATCTTAGCTAATCCTCATAGTGGTCTGTACAGTGACGAGCAGGTGTGGTGTTGCTGGTCTTAAAAGTAGCCGTGAATCTACACGCATTTTAAATGTATTCAAATAGTTTGTATTTTGCAATAAATCCTTATTAATTTTGTTATTGATTTCCTATGTTTCATTATGTCCTTATTAAGGTCCCTTTTTCTTTGTTGTGATTTTTATCTTTTTCTGGCAAGATTGCCTCGTAGACAATTAGTTATGCGGCAAAAATGTTTGTGACAAAAATGCTTGCGGCAAAGTACCTCGAACCATGTTTACGGTTCCCATGAGGGAGGAAGTGCTTGGAGGTCTTGGGGAATTTGACACCCCAGGTCCCAGGCACATGATACAATAGGGGTGGAGTCCCTTCTTGTTTAGTTCCAGGAAGGCCTGGTAGGGTAGGTTCTGGAAGAGAAGAGAAGGCTTGATTAAGGGATTACATAGCTCTGGTTTCCTTTGTTGTCTGACCCTGCTCCTGGGGGAAGAGGCGGTACTGGGTCCACCTCAAACCTGTACTTTACTTTTTCTTGACCTTAGAACTGGGTCAAGATGAGCCTGATGGGACTGCCTCACTGGGGACCCTAAGATTTATGAGAAGGGGAGTTCTAAGTAGCTGAAGCTCTTCTTGTGATCTGACTTGCTTCCCTGCTACAGAAGGAACTTGGGGTAGAGAAGGATGTGTGACAGGGCTTCTCAGCTTCTGCACTATTGATGTTTGGGCTGGGTAGTTCTGTGTGTGTGTGTGTGTGTGTGTGTGCGCGCGCGCGCGCGCGTGCGTGTGGCGGGGGCTGTCCTGTGTGTGGTAGGATTTTTAGCAGTATCTTTGGTCTCTACCCACTAAATTCCAGCAGCTGCCTCCATCCCAGTTGTGAAAACCAAAAATGAGTCCAGACATAATTCAGTGTCCCTTTGGGGGCAAAGTCAACTCAGTTGGGAAGCATTGGTTTAATGGAAGAAACTGAAACACACCAAGGCACCTGAATCCTCCTCACCTCTAATCGGTCTCTCCTAGACCCCCACCTTTTACACTTTGTCTATCCACCTCAAACCTCCACCTCACTCTGTTGATGATCCCATTTCTTATCTCATGGAGAAAACGGTAGCAATCAGAAGAGAACTAGCTCCTTCTCCATCACCATGCTTGCCTGCCTACCTGTGTCTGGGCCACATATGAAGGCTTCTTTCCTGTTATGCTGTCTTGGCTCTGACCTTCGGTCAGTCAGCTCCTCCATGGTGACAGGGCAATCCCATTTCTGTCACCAACTGTTGACTTTCTCTTTACTATGTCATGTTTTTTTGTGGATGTGTAGGTTAATTTTTTTCTAGTTCATAAGTTTTTGAGGAAAATTTACATATGATGAAATATACAAATTTTACACGAACATTTGTTGAGTTTTGAATGCATACACCACTGTAATCAAATCCTTATGAAGATATAGAACATATACAATCTTTCTTAATGTGGAATCACTAATGTCGAGAATATCCTATTTACAAAATTAAATTTTTGTGTCAAAAACTGATCGTTACTGTATTTTTAACCTATAAAAAGTCAATTTATACAAAAGGAAATATTTAAAAATGACAGCTAGTACAACATGCTTCTGAAAGATTCTGTTTGGAAAAAATTAGAGTCTTATGGGGCTAGATTATTTGATACCTGTTTATATCGTTTTCCCTTCAGCGTGACATATAGAAGGAGTGTGGCTTTGCAGTGAGTAGATCTGGGTTCAAATCCTGATTCAATCACTTAAAAACTGTGACCTTGAGTGTGTTACTAAATGTCTTTGTACCTCAGTTTCTTCATGGGTAAAATGGAAATAATACCTTGCATACCAGTCCATAATTCCGCACCTGGCTCAAAATTGGTTTAAAAAGCCGACGAATGATGTCAGAAGTGTTTTTGGCACATGGCTGATATTTCATGACAGGTCTCCCACACACACATGCCTGGTAATTTTTGATTGGGTGACAGACATTGTGATTTTACATCATCGGGTGCTAGATATTTTTCGTGTGTCTATAAATATTCTTGAGTTTTATTATGTGATACAGTTAAGTTACTTAGAAATCTTCTGTGAACTTTTAATTTTGATATAATTTCAAACTTAATGAAAAGTTTCAAGACTAAGACAAGGAATTTTTAGGTACACTTCCCTCTGATTCACCAAGTGTTAACATTTTGTCACACTTCATTTATCAAATTCTCTCTTTCATCTATTCTCTATGAACTATTTGAGAGTAAGTTGTAGACCTGATATCCCTTTACCTCTAAATTATTCGGTGTGTATTTCCTAAGAACAGGACACTTTTTTTTTTAACATAGTGACAGTACTATTACAAAAATCTGATACCTTGATATTGATACAATACCATTATTTAATCCTCAGGTAATTAAAAATTTTTTTGCCAGTCGTGCCAAAAAAGTTCATTATAGCAATTTTTTTTTCTGGTTTAGGATTCAGTTCAAGATCACTCAAAGAATTAATTATCATTTCTCTTTAGTCTCCTTTAATCTTGGACTGATCCTCAATCTTTGTCTTTCAAGCCATTGACATATTTGATGAATACAAGCCATTCATTTTGTACACTGTCTCTCAATTTGGGTCTATCTATTTTTCTCATGATTAAATTTAGATTTTGAGTTTTTGGCAGTAAAATCACAGAAATGTTGTTGTGTTCTTCTCAGTGCATCATATCAGGAGGCACCAGAAGTCAGCGTGATCAATAATTAGTGATGTTAACTTTGAACATGTGGTTAAGGTGGGATCTGCCAGAATTTTTCATTGTGAAATCATTCATATCCCCTTTTGATAAACACAGTTCCCTCCTACTTGATTCACACACCTTCCTTCGATTTCAAGATAGCTCGTCTCCCACTTCTCCTACCTCAGTGACTTCTCCTTACCTGTGTCCCCCTCACTTCCCTGATCTCTAAGTGTTGGTGCTCGGTCCTGTATCTATTCTCTTCTCTCTAGTCTTTGTTCCCTAGTTGATCTATTTTAGTCCTATGACTTCAAATACCACCTATATGCTGGTTAATCCCAAATTTACATCTCTGCCCCAAGCTCTCTCCTGAGTTCTAGACTGTAATCAAACCTAATAGATCCAAAACAGAACTCCTGATATTCCACCCCAGCAAATGAAACACACAAGTCTTCCATGATCTGGTCCTCTCAATTTTTATGTCTTGCCTCTGCCGTTTCTCTCCTTTCTTGCTCTGCTTCCTCCACATGAACTTCTCTCTCGTTCTCAATTGTTTCAAGCTTATCCCATCTTTGCACTTGCTGTTCCCACATTCTCTCCCCATCCTGCCCCACTACTGACATGGTTTGCCCCTTCACTTAGTCAGTTCAGGCTGCTACAACAAAATAATACAGACTGGGTACCTTGTAAACAGCAGAAATTAATTGCTCACAGTTCCGGAGGCTGGAAGTCCTTGATCGTGGTATCAGCATGATTGGGCGAGGACCTTCTTCGAGGTCATGGACTTTTGTATGCTCACATGGTGGAGGGGGCTAGGGATCTTTGTGGGGTCTCTTTTATAAGGCCACTAATCCTATTCATGAGCGCTTTACCCTTATGACATAATCACTTCCCAAAGGCCACACCTGTGAATGCCATCAGCTTTCGGGGCTAGAATTCGACATATGAATTTCAGGAGGACATATTCAGACTACAGCACCCCTTCACACTGGTTAAAATTCAGTTCAAATATCACCCCTCCAGAGAGGCCATTCCTAACAAAATTATCTGAACTACCAGCCCCCTCCCCCACCTTTACCCAGCTTTATTATCTTCTTCCTAGTAATTGTTACTACCTGATATTATGTTATATTTGTTTATGTTTTCATCACCTGTTCTCCCCACTGGAATATCAGCTCCGTAAGGGTTTTGTTCACAACTGTATCTCTAGTGCCTATGACAGTGCCTGTCACAAAGTAGAATACTCATTAAATAACTGACTGACTGACTGAGTGAATTGAATATGGTCAGAAGCTGGTCTGCTTAAAAATCTAGTCTTGTATGTGCCCTTATGTTCAGTGCAGCATTATTTACAATAGCAGAGATATGGAGGCCACCTGGATGTCCATCAGTGGATGAATGGATAAAGAAAACATGGTACATATGTACAATAAAATAGCACTCAGCCATAAAAAAATAAAATCTTGTCATTTGCAACAACATAGATGGACCTAAAAGGAATTATGCTAAGTGAAAAAAGACAGAGAAAGACAAGTACCATATGATTTCACTCATATGTGGAATCTAAAAACTAAAATAAACAAAACAGAAACTAACCCACAGATACAGAGAACAAACTGATGGTTGCCGGATGGGAAGAGAGTTGGAAGGATTGGAGCAAAAAGGGAAGGGATTAAGAAGCACACATTGGCAGGTCTAAAAATAGTCACTGGGATGTAAGTACAGCATAGAGAATCTAGTCAATAATATTGTAATAACCGTGTATGGTGTCAGATGGGTACTACACTTATTGGGGTGATCACGTCATAAGTTCTATAAATGTCTAATCACTATGTTGTATACCTGAAACTAATATGATATCATACGTCAACTGTAGTTGAAAAATAAAAAAATTGTTTTAAAAAAAAGTAAACATTAAAAAAATCTGAAATCTCATGGGGACTGGAATTTAAAGGAATTTTAATGTCCTTGACCAGATTAAAATGAAAACATACTGTTTGATTCCATTTACATGATGTTTGAGAACGGACAAAGTGAATCTAAGGTGGTGATATAAGTCACAATAGTAGTTATCTTGTGGGGGTTGACTGGGAAGGGACATAATGAAACTTTCTGGGGTTTAAAATGTTTTATATCTTGATCTGTGTGATTGTTTTAGGAATGTATAGAGATAGAAAAATTCATCAAGCTTTACACTTAAAGATAAATTTTATTGCATGTAAATTGTACTTCAGTTTAAAGAGTGGATGGTTCATCTTTTTGGTCTAACTAGAGGCTTGTTGCAGTGAGACCCAAGGAAAAGCAATTGAAAAGGGGGAAGACATTATTAGTTAGACATTTATGTAGTTTATGAAACGATCCCCCTAGTTGCTCTTTCTCTCCTTTGGCTGTCCACCTAGCTATCATATTAATGCTAACTGCATTCCCTATGCCATGTTCCCCATCCCTGTGACCATCTATCAGTGATTAATTTGTGCTTTTTTAACCTTTCACTCCTTTCTCCTAGCCCCCAAACTCCCCTCCCCTCTGGCCGTCAGCAGATTGTCCTGTATATTTGTAAGTCAATTTTTGATTAGTTCGTTCTTTTTGTTCCTTAGATTTTATGTGTGCTTCAAAATAATGAAGATTCTCTAATTAATAGTTTAGGGTACTATAGTTGTGAAATGGATCAACCTAATTAAGTATCTTTTTCAAATATTCCATACGTTTACTAATTTTTTGTCAGTTTGATTTGTCAATTACTGATGGGGGTAAGTTAAAATCCTGTAATTTATGGTTATACTGTTATATGTCAGGACCTTTCTGTTTTCCTGGGACATGATTACTTTCATCACAATGTTCCTGTTATTTCTAAAAATTTCATTTTACCGTAATGTCAATTCTATCCCATATAAGTATGGCCACACTGTATTTCTCTCAAGAGACATTAGACTAGTATATTTTTTCCTTTTCATTTACCTTTATTCTTTCCGTGCCTTGTGAGATTTATTTTTTATTCAGTCTATGAGTGTGGGTCACTGCAGAGTTTATTAATTGGTAGATATGGTCTGTTTTTACTTCTTGAAATATAGATGCATATAAATTTCTACTATTTTATTTTGTGTTTTCTATTTACCATGCCTTTTTAAAATAACCTTTTTCCTTTGCTTCTATTAGATTTAGTATTCTTTACATCCATATTTCTCCTTTTTAATTGTTTTAGAAATGATAAATAGCAGTCTAATTATTTTCCTTTTGAAGTTACCTGTGCATTTTAAGCATTTTGTGAGAATAAAATATGTAGTACATACAGAAAAGTACACACACCATAGAGGTATAGCTTAACAAACTTTCACAAGCCGAATGACTCCCTGAACCACTGCCCAGATGAAGAAACACATTTTCATCAGCACCTCAGATGCCCCCTCCTGCCTTTTTCAGTCACCCACCCCTGCAGGAAGCCCATTTCTTGACTTCAAGCACCATTAATTAGTTTAATCGGCTTTGTCCTTTATACAAAGGGACTATACAAATATACCTTATGTCTGGCTTCTTCTGCTCAGAATTATCCCAGGAGAGTGCATTGGGCAATAGGCAAGTTACTTAATTTCTCTGTGCCTCAGTCTACTCTCTGTATATGGGGTTGTTGCAAGGATTCAATCACCTGGAAAATCAAAAGTGCTTAACACAGCTTGACACATAGCGAGCACTTAGCACACATTTCATGATTTCTGCAGCCGTCGACTCTTTCAGAGCTCTTAGCTATCCGGTTATACTTTTGGCTTTTACCGTTGAGTTGCGAAGGAGGAAGTGGTGGCCATCATCACCCCTGAGATTACACAGGGACTTGTGGGCAAGAGCCCTACACCCCTGCCTCCCCAAAACCCTAGAGATGCCTGAATCTCACATGAGAGCTAAGCTGGGCTTTGTTGCCAAGCGGGGAGTGGCGGCACGGTTTGAAGTGGGGATGAACAGCACAGGTATGGACAAGTAAGATCTGGGAAGTTGGTGGATGAAAGGTGATTCCTCTTCTTGACACTGGTGCTATTTGTAGTTATACCCATGTTCTCTGTAGGCTTTGCGATTATGGGGATTAACCTTCACGCTCTCTTCACTGTCATCTCTCCCTGTGTGTGGCAGTGATCCAGCTTCAAACCTGGCCCCAGGAGGAGCTCCGTTAGCAAACTAAGCTGGTTCCAGCTACCTACTTCACAAGCTATGGCTGGGAAAGATTTGTGATGATCAGTGGAAAGAAACCTCACCTTCTTAGGATAGATTTGCTACCACAGAGAAGCTGTGGAGGTCATCTGTAAAGATAAATGCAGAAGAATCTTAGATTCCAAATTTTTGGGTGTCCATGATTCTAAGATTAGGGGAGTCTGAAAATTTCAGATCCTTATTCTAGTTTCTAAGAGTCAAGGGATGTCTTATAATGAAGAATTACAAAATGCTGCAATTTATGAATTTGTAAGGGATGAAGTGCACTGATATCTGCCACTTATTTTGAAATGCACCAAAAAACAAATGGCTTGGTGGATGGATGGAAGGATGTACAGATGGATAGTTCTGTGATAAACCAAGTATAGAAATGCTAATTATAGAATCTAGCTGGTGTCTTATTGTACAGTTCTTTCAACTTTTCAGTATATTTCTAATTGTCATAATAGAATGTCAAGAGAATATGATATTTAGTGGAGACAGCTGATTCATTTGGGAGTATTCATAGGTTGAGATTTTCAAATGTGGGGTGAGTCAGCGCTTGAGACTGGTGGGAAGGTGTAAGAGAACTTGACAAAGGCTTTCTTTCCCTCAAAAGATCCGAGGTTAGGATTTCCACCGTTGCAGGTGGTGAAAAATCTAACTCAAACTAGTTTAAACAAGAATGGAAACCTGTTTTTAGGAGCTACGGGCAGGCCAGGAGAAGGCACTATGCTAGATTCAGACTCTGTATTCCTCAGCTTTTGCTCTCTTTGTCTCTTTTTGATATTATTGCCTTTATCCATATGGTAGTAGGAGAATTGCTGGAAGTCTGAGGCTTGCTTTGTCTGTAGTAGATTATATTACAGTCGTCCCTTGATATTTGCAGGGAATTGGTTTCAGAATCCGCCGCAGAAACCAAAATCTAAGGACGCTCAAGTCCTTTAGTTGGCCCTCTATATCTGTGGGTTTCACAACCAACTGCGGTTGGTTGAATCCATGGGTATAGAACCCGCGGATGCTGAGGGCCGATTATTTTCAAAATATTTTCTTCCTTCCTACTGGTCCTTCTCTTTGGAGAATCTTACACTTCCCTCTCCCCCGCCGGCACACTTGGTCATGTAACTTGCTTTGGCCTTGAATCCTGTTCTATCTATGGGTTTCACTGTTCCAGAAACTGCTCCCTCCCTTCAAGGATGGGGATCCAATGGAGCCTCACTGTGGTTAAGTCACCTGTGTTTTCCAACCCTCATTGGATTTCACTCAAGTTCATAAATGATCCTTTTATCAAACTCTCAGTTATCCTGTTTGTGTGTGACTTACCTCTCCTGCAGGGATCCTGATTGACACAGCATTTCATTGTATGGATGTACCACAGTTTATTAGTCAGTCATCCAATGATAAACACTTGGGTTATTTCCCGTCTTTCACTATTAAACAAAGAAGCAACAAATAAGCCTGCACATTTGAGTTCATCTGTAGGAGAAATTATTAGCTGTGAAATTGCTGAGTCAAATGATACATCCCCTTATAATTTTGGCTGATTTTTGTCAAAGCATGCACAGAAGTTGTACCAACTCACAGCCCCAGTAAGCAGCGAACGAGAGTGAGGATTTCTCCTTTGGACTAAGTCCACAGTCCTAAGTGTTTGGATAGCTGGGGTGAGGGCTACTAAGAAGGGTTCTCAAGACAGGGCCTTCACATGCCTTATTAGGTTTATTTCCAGGTTTTTGATTCTTTCTGTTGAAATTGCAAATGGAATTGTTTTTTTCATTTCTCTTTCTGAAATTTTATTGTTAGCATATAGGAATACTGTGGATTTTTGTACATTGCCTTTTGTATCCTGAAACTTTATTGTATTTGCTTATTATTTCTAGTAGTGTTCTTGTGGAGCCTTAATGGTTTTCTGTATAGAGAATCATGTCATCCACAAACAGAGACAGTTTGATTTCATTTCCTATTTGAATGTCTTTTATTTCTTTCTCTTGCCTGATTGTACTCGCTAGGACCTCCAATGTTTTATTGAATAACAGTGGCGATAGTGGACAGCCTTGCCTTGTTCCTGATCTTAGAGGGAAGGTTTTTAGCTTTGCACCATTAAGTATAATGTTGGCTGAGGGTTTGTCGTATATGGCCTTTATTATGTTGAAGTACTTTCCTTCTATACCGATTTTGTTAAGTGATTTAATCATAAATGGATTCTGTATCTTGTCAAAGGCTTTTTCTGCATCTATTGATCTATGATCATATGATTCTTATTCTTTATTTTTGTTTATGTGGTGGATCACATTAATCAATTTGCGTATGTTAAACTATCCTAGCCCACTTGATCATGGTGTCTAATCTTTTTAATATGTTGTTGTATTAAGCTTGCTACTATCTTATTTAAGATTTTTGCACCTGTATTCATGAGAGATATTGGTCTGTCGTTGTGTGTGTGTGTGTGTGTGTGTGTGTGTGTGTATATCTTTACCAGGTTTTGGTATCAGGGTAATATTGGCCTCATAAAATGAGCTGGGAAGTATTGCCTCCTCTTCGATTTTTTGAAAGAGTTTGAGGAGAATGGATATTAAATCTTCTTTGAATGTTGGGTAGAATTCACTGGTGAAGCCATCTGGTCCTGGACTTTTACTTTTTAGTAGATTTTTGATGATTGTTTTAATTTCCATGCTGCTGATCAATCTATTTAGATTGTCTAGTTCTTGATTCAGTCTAGAAAATTTATATATTTTTAAGAACTTTTCCATGTCTTCTAGGTTATTAAATTTAGTGTTATATACTTTTTCATAGCATTCTTGAATGATTCTTTGCATTTCTGTGGCGTCTATCATAATTTCCCCTCTTTCATTCCTGATTTTGTTTGTGTCCTTTCTCTTTTTCCTTTAGTGAGTCTAGTCAGGGATTTGTCAATTTTATTAACCTTCTCAAAGAACCAACTTTTTGTTGCATATTTAAAAAAATTTTTTTTTGTTGTTCTCAGTTTTATTTAATTTTGCTTTAATTTTGGTTCTTTCCTTCTGTTGATTTTAGGCTTCTTTTGTTCTTCCTTTTTTTGTTTTTAAAGATGAATCATTAGGTTGTTTATTTGGGCTCGTTTTTGTTTTTGGAGATAGGCCTGTGATTATATGAACTTTCCTCTTATTACCGCTTTTACTGTGTCCCGATAGTTTTGATATGTTGTACTATCATTATCATTCATTTCTACATATCTCATGATCTCTCTTTTTATTTCTTCTCTGACCCAGCCATTCTCTAGTAGCATGTTCTTTAATCATGTATTTGTGGTTCTTTCCACTTTCTTTTTACAGTTGATCTCCAGCTTCAAAGCATTATGATCAGAGAAAATGGTTGGTCTGATTTCAACCCTCTTATATTTGTTGAGGTTATGTCTGTGTTCCAGTATGTGGTCAATCCTTGAGAATGTTCCATGCGCATTAAAGAAGAATGTATAAAGAAGTATGTATACAGAGCCTTTCAGCTGTTTTGGGCTGGAAGTCTCTGTAAATGTCAATTATGTACAGTTGATCTAATGTGTCATTTAAGGATGTTATTTCTTTATTGATTTTCTGTTTGGATGATCTGTCCATATCCGACAGTGGGGTATTTAGGTCCCCTACTATGGTAGTATTTTGGTTTGTTTCTCCCTTTAGTTCTGTTAGTAATTGCTTTACATATTTCAGGGTTTCCTGATTGGGAGGATAGATATTAATAAGTGTTATGTCTCCTTGGAGTATAATTCCCTTTATCATTATAAAGTGTCTCTCAGTATCTTTTTTTCTTTTTTCTTTTGTAGTCAATTTCATTTGATACTAGTACTGCTACTCCTGCTTTTCTCTGAATGCCATTTGCTTGAAATATAATTTTCCATCCTTTTACTTTGAGTCTCTATTTATCTTTGGAGCTGAGATGTGTCTCCTGGAGGCAGCATATGGTTGGGTTTTGTTTTTTGATCCATTCTGCAACTCCGTGCCTTTTATTGGTGAGTTCAGTGCATTTACATTTAGGGTGATTATTGAAAGATGAGGTTTTCTTATAGCCATTTTATCTTTTGCTTTCTGGTAGCTCTGTGTTTCCATTGCTTCCTTGTCCTTGCACTTCTCTCTGTTATTTTAATTTGGTTGGATTTTGTGGATTTTTCCTCTGGTCCTTGTTTTGTGTTATGTACTTCATTTCTGGATCTTTGACATGTGGTTACCATGAAGAACATGTAAAGAATAGTTTTCTATATATATAAACTACATACAGACACACTCAGTATTCCTTTTTCTTCTGCGTGTGCCTTATCTCCATTCCCCTTTGAGAATCTGGATCTTTGATTCCTCCTCTTTTCTGTTATTATTGTCTCAGATTGTCTCTATGTATGCTGAACGTTCATTTCTATCTTGCTATAGCAATTCTCTTCTTGTTGCTTAAGCTTATAATGCCCTGTTCTTGATAAGAGTTGTGCTACTCTGCTTCTATCTGCCTGCTAGTCACCTTACTCATAGTTATTATTATTATTATTTTTTTGTCATTTTGTTTCAGTTAGACAGACCCCTTTCAGTATTTCTGGTAATGCAGACCTCATAATGGAGAATTCCCTCAACTTTTGTATGTCTGTAAAGGTCTTTATTTCTCCTTCATATCTAAAAGAGAGCTTTGTTGGATACATTACTCTTGGCTGGTAGTTCCTTTCATTTAATACTTTGAATATTTGGTTCCACTCCCTTCTTGCTTGTAAGGTTTGTGCTGAGAAGTCCAAAGATAGTCTAACGGGTTTTCCTTTATATGTTTTTCTTCCCCCTGACTGCCTTGAGGATTTTTTCTTTGTCATTAGTTCTTGATAATTTTAATATAATGTATTTTGGAGAAGGCCTTTTGGGTTGAGATAATTGGGTGTTCTGTTAGCTTCTTGGACTTGAAGCTCTAGCTCATTTCTTAGATTTGGGAAATTCTCATCAACTATTTGTCTGAATATACTCTCTGATCCTTTCTCTTTTTCTTCTCCTTTTGGAATACTCATTATTTTTATGTTGCCTTTCTTGATGGTGTCGGGTAGTTCTTGTATTTCTCTTTCACTACTTCTAATTCTTCAGTCTCTCTCTTCTTCCTCCTGAATTTTTTTCTAGATTTCTGTCTTCGATATCACTGATCTTTTCCTCCATTTTGTCAACTCTATTTCCTAAACTTGCTATTTCACTCTTCATCTCTTTTCGTGTGTTTTTCATCTCCAGAGGTTCTGTTCAGTTCTCTTTTAGGATTTCAATTTCCTTGCTAAAAAACTCATTAAGCTGGTTTCATTTTTTTCTCAACTCCTGGAATTGTTGATGTGAGTTACTTTGGATGTCATTGAGTTTTTTCAGAAGCACCATCCTGAATTCTGTTATTTAAGTCATATATTTCTATGTCTTTAAGCTAATTTTCTGGAGATTTTTTTTCTTTATTTCTGAGCTGTTTTATCACTTTGATGTTCATGGTGTTTAATAGACTATTTCTCTGCCTGGACATTAATGGGAGTATATTCTGCTTTTTTTCCAGAAAGAAGATTTATTATATAGAGGTCTCTCTTTAGCCAGTTGGAGAAGATGTTTTTCTTTTGATTTCCAGTAGGTGACGTCCAAACCTCTCAGATATCCGCTTTGAGACACAATGATGCCCTTTTTTTCTTATAAATATTCAATCACGATCTCTACCCTCGGTCTCAGTCCCTGTCAGTATTAGTGACAGTTTCAAATTCTCCTTGGCTCTGCAGGTTTCGGTCTTGGAGGATATGGGATGGAGGGAGGGCATGCTCTGGGTTGGTAGGTAGGGATTGCTGCTAGTCTTGGTGTCTCAGCCTCATGCTTCACGACTGGGGCTGCTAAGACCCAGACGTTGCCCTTCTGCGCTTAGTTTCCACTTCACTTCCTGCCTTCATCCCTGGGCTCTACTGTGTGGAGCTCACAGATCACTCAGGCAGGGCCATTCAGGGAACCAGCTGCAATTTCTCACCTCCCCCTCCTCCTGCAGGGGGCTCCAGCTGCAGAGGCAGCTTCTTTGTTCCTCTCAATCTACCCCCCAACCAGAAGACTCCAGTGGTTCTGACTTCTGGAAGCTCTTATATGCAGATCACTCATTCAGACGTGCTTGTGCACAGGTTGGGTGTTATTTGTTAAGTTTTAGATGTTCAGCTTATTGTTATTTCAAGGGGAGAGATCTGGGGACATCTCTCACTTCACCATCTCTCATCAGGTTTTTGACCCAATCTGCTACTCTGTGCCTTTTTATTGGTGACTTCAGTCCATTTACATTTAGGGTGAATTTTGAAAGATGATTTTTTTCTATAACCATTTTATCTTTTGTTTTCTGGTAGCTTGGTGTCTCTGTTTTTTTTTTTTTTTTTTTT